>NW_016816648.1:1690913-1736484 GCF_001698545.2 Rhinopithecus bieti
AAAAAAAAAAAAAAAAAAAAAAAAAAAAAAAGCCTGGCCAGTAACTTCAGCAATCAGCAGCTGGGGAGAGTTGGCTTAGACTCCGCCCTTTCCTCCTGTCTTCCTGAGGCAGCTTGCAGCAGCTATACCTGGAAGCCCATCAGATTCAGGCCAGGATGAAGTCAGTGGAGGCGTCAAAGGTAGGCATGGTCTGTGTCTCTGTTGTCATATGTCTTCTCCATCTGTGTCTCTCTGGCACTTCTTCCTCAACGTGGTCCGTTCTCTTCCTGAGTCCCTCCAACTAGGGCGCCTGACTCGTCATTCATCTGTATGTGCCTGTCTTCCCTCCTTCCCCAGCTCCTGTTGAGGACAGGGCTGCCTTGCTCATCAGCCTGAACAGAAACGAGCTACAGGGATCACCTGTCATTCACGGTGGTTTCTTAGAATGCCCACTTGGGCATTCCCTCAAATAAATGGCAACTGAAACCCCATTGCGGCTGAGTAGTTATGCTTCAAAAATTGTCCTCGTTCCTTTTTTTGTTGTCCTTATATTGTAACAAAATATATAAGAACATGAAAATAAATTCAAACGGAAACCATTATTTTCTCACTCCAACACCAGGTTGTTTTTGTATATTCCCTTCCAGTCTCATCCACACATACACAGATACTTCCCTAAGTTGTAATCAAAGAGTATAAATGTTTCGTATTCTGTATTTTTATTTAGCATAAGCATTTTTCTCTCCTGCTATGCAATTTTGTACACATTTTAAATGACTCTAATATTCTTCCAAGGAGTATATTGGAACGTATCTTTCCATGTATTCACAGACATTTGAATAGTGTTTCTCCAAACAATTAAAAAGTTTTCTTTATGTAGTTCTTTTGAGTTTAGGCCATTAACACTAAGTATACAACTTTAAAACTGCTTTATAACATACGATTTACAATTTCAATTGTGTATTTTAGTAAATAAAGTGCAGTGGATACCTTATGTCTATAGAAATGACTCCTTTTTGCTGACATATGGTAGATTATTTCCTTGGACACATTCCTCAGATTGGAATTTCTGCAGTTCAGGGATCAAACCTTCTGCCACTTTAACACATGTTACGAGGCTCTGTGTTTAGTCTGAATCAATATTCAGGGCCAATGCGATTGCAAGTGAGTGATCATTCTTTACTAAATATTTGTTTATTAGGAAAATAAAAATTAACTATTAAACATATATTACACAAATATAAATGATAATTCGTTCCCATGAATAGTAGCTACACTGAATCCCTTATACATTTGTGAATAAGAAACTGTCTCAGAGAAGTAAGAGCCCCAACTTCCTTCAGCTGATGGGTGACAGAATGGAACTAACCATACAATTTCTTGAACTCCAGGGCATGTTCTATGGTGAGTTAGTCCACCATGGTGTCAACCAATTCACATTACTAATGTGGCACCCCATCAGTTGCCCTCCCAAGTCAACTACTCAGGTCTACACATTTTATTTGATATTTTTCTTTAGTCAAAGAGAACCCTTTTATTTATTCATGGGGTTCCTGTTGTGTGCTGGGCATAGTCATAGGAACTCAGGATGCAGAACTAACCCACCCAACAAAGCCCCGTTTTTAGGAGCTTACAGCATCGTAACCAGGCAAACGCGCAAAGAAGCAAGAAGCTAAGGAACTGAATACGTTGAAATCATGCCATGCAGTGAGGTGATCGGGGGAGGAAGGCTGGTGTGTAGTGGTGGTTGGGAAGAGCCTTTATAACAAGGTGACACTTAAGCAGAGCTCCCAAGGAAGGGAAGAAGATTATCAAGGAAAGAGCTTCCCCAGCTATAAGGGTAATAAGAGTGAAACCCTGCACAGGAGAACAGGAAGACGAGCGTGAGAAATGAGTAGAGCCAGACAGGAAACAGGAGACAGATGGAGAGGAAGAGAGGAGCTAATGTCAGAGGACTGGTGGGAGGCCGACTGATGTAGGACTTTCTGGGCTGGGGGGCTGCCAACATTTTTCCAAGGAGGTAAGAAGCCATTAGAGAATTTTGATCAGAGAAGCAATATGATCTGGTGTGTGTGTGTGTGTGTGTGTGTGTGTGTGTGTGTGTGTGTTTAAGGGTGCCCCGGGCTAGAAATAGGTGGAAGATGGCAAGAGTGGAAGCACCAAGGTCTGTTAGCAGACTCAAAGACTCATGGTGCAGAAGACCAGGTGACAGGTGGTGGCAGCCTGGGCTGGAGTTGTGACTCACGAATGCGAAAATGAGGCTTCACTGAAAATATCCAGGAGGCAGAGCCAATAGCATCTACCAGTGAACTGGTTGTTGGGTGAGGGATAAAATTTGGAATTATGGGCAACTGGAAGTTGTTTTTTTTTTCCCTCAATAATGAAAGTGAGTTCTAAGAGGCGTTGGGACTAAATGATGGATGCATTTTCCCCGTTGCATGTTACTGCAAGCACTTTTAGAATTTTTCTATAGCACTGCCAATGGTTTGTGTTTGTAAATAACATTGTAATGAACAAGCACATACAGGCAATATTTTTTTCTCCTTGAATATGATTTTACCCTCTCATTAACAACATGAAGGTTCGATGAGGAATCGGCACACCATGCCATTCTGAACTGGGAGTAGCATTGTACTAAGAGTGGTCAAATACCCCAACATTTGCTTTGAAAAGGTACAAAACATTGAGGCAGGTGGCAGGTAAGATCAGAGGTTTGAGTAATGGAGGGGGAAGCAAGCCGATGCCACACCTATGCAGGTAGTGAAGTCCAGTCTACTTCTGCAGATCAAGACAGGCACAGATTTGACAGTAGGAGAAAAAAAAATGTATGTTAGAAGAAAGAGTGATGAACAGGACTATGATTTGTGTTCCTAAAGTACTTCTTGTTAGTGTCTTGTTTTGAAATTTGTTTTGTTTTGTTTTTTCTCCGTCTTGACGTAATGCTCAGATTCTGCGAGTGAAGGAAAAATGTTTCGAGCTTTGCACATTGAGAAAAGATGAGCAACGATGGGCGAGGGAAGCCGTCCGCAGCCCCCGCCTCTCCTGCTCCCGTGTGGGCCCCTGGAAATGGCCTTGCCTCCCTCCCTTTGGATCAGAAAATCCCTGGTACAGATGCCAATGTGAAGCAAAATGGAAGTATTTGCGGAAAATATTTTGCCTTTTCTTTAGAGTTAAAACATATCACGAGGATGTATCAAAGGAGGTGATTGAATGTGCTGTGGAATTCCATGGGAATATACAAATGGATTTCTCTCAAGGGAGCAAAGGACCAAGAGGAGGAATGAATACGACTACACAGGCATATTCCATGTTCCATCCAGAGGCAACAGTGGGAAAGACGAAGTGGCCAAAACAGTCCTCCTTCAACAGTGGAATGGCTGAGATCATTTGACAGCACCCACCGAAAATTTGATCTGGAAATGCCCTTCTGTGCTCCTTTGGTGTTGCCCGCCAGTATCAAAGGCACAGTCAGTGTGAGAAAGAGAGTTCAATGCCTATTATTAACGAAGTTAAATGTGACTGAGTGGCAACAGGGTGAAATATGCCGATGACACACAATTATTAGGTGAGTCAAGACCACAGAGGAAAGTAAAGCCTCCTAGATGGGCTGAACAAAACTCAGTAATTGGGCAACATAATGGCACGTGAAATTCACTGTAGACAAGCGCAAGGTGAAACTTACTGGGAGGAATAAATTAAATGCCTCGTCTATGCCGAAGAGCTCTGAATTAGTTGTAACCTCCTGAGAATAAGATCTAAAAATCATCATAGCTCACTGAAAACATCTGCTCTATGCAGAGCACCAGTCAAAAAGAATGAACAAGATGTCAGGCTGTGTGAAGAAGCAGATGAAAATGCATGAATGATTTAAAGTCATTATAGCAAAACCCATTGTATAATCTTTTGTAAAACCAAGAAAGAAAACTTAAAAGTGGGGTGGAAAACCACTGTAACAGGGGTCAATTGGCTATGCATATGTTGAGACTTCAAAATAGAAGGGAGAAAAATAAGCAGAATCGTTTTCTATTTTCACTTCCTATAAATGGATAATGTAATATAGTGTATGCAGAAAGACTAAAGTCAGCTTGAGTCATCTTCATTCAGGAAATGATTGCAGAAGACTAAATATGTCATGAAATTCCAGGGAAAACATATTTCAGGCAAAAGACTGTGAGGATTTCTTTCTAAGGGAGCTGGTTTTAGTTTCTGCAGGTGGTGAGCAGCTTAAGTTGGAACCAAGTGTTCAAGAAGGAGTTTCAAGAATTTTTTTTTGTCAGCACATCTGGCACAAGCCATCATATAGAAAACCATGGAAAACCTCATTTCACGTTCACATTTAGCATTTCCCATTTCCCTCTACAAGCCAAAGTCTCTTCATAGTGTCTTTGCATTTTCTCTGCTTCCTACACTTCATTCATTAGCCTCTCCCAGCCTCAGGGTTAGCACTCATTAGAAATATTGACAAGTTTGCCTTTTCATAGCATTGATTTCTGTGTTTATTGAGAAGCCTCCTAGTATTTCATACATGGAGATTCTGGTTCTTCCTTTATGTCACAATCACAATTTTTATTCGGCTATATGAATCTTCCAAGAAGAATTTATCCATTTTACTAAAGACTGATAAAGAAGTTATTACAACCAAAGCACTTAAATCCTGCACTTACTAGAAATAAAGTCTCTTCTTTGAAACAAATTAGAGTGTGCTCTAAAAGGTGGCTTGTTTACTGTTCTTTTGAAATAACACATCACTGAATTTCATGCTGTGATTCAATTTAAGAGAAACAGGCTCAGTAAAAGCAGCACTTATAAAATGGAAACCTTCAGCAGCCTAGGCAGGACCTTCCTGGATAGAAGCGGTGTGGGATCAGGTTTAAGACCTACTGATTTAGACAGTCCACCTTCTGGCTTTGGAATCCTCATTAAACTTGCCCTGCAAACCCCGGGCTTCCCACTCCTTTGCCCTGCATTGTTGCTTCCGTAGTGTGGCTGCACCGCTAATACCTTCATTATGCTCTGTTGCATCATGGCTGGGTTCTTCTCCCCTTCCTCTACCCAGGCCCTTTGGCAGGTAACTTCACAGAGTCCTTTGACCATGGATCCAGCTTCTTCCGTTGATTTGGTTTAACCAATTGCATAAGGCAGATGTAAGAGCGTGCAGGGTTCCAGCCCAGGCCTGGAGAGTCTTCGTGTTTCAGTTCTCTCTGGAGCTTCTGCCTTCATCATGAAATGGATGTGGTTGAGTTTGCCTGCTGACTTCATGAAAAGGATTAGAGAAACATGGAGCAGAAGCCAGCTGATGCCCACTGGATCCACATTCACAAGTGGGCCCACCAAGATGGGACTATATCAGCCAGTCCCAGGCTTACTACAGGTGGGCGAGCCCAAGAGAAAGTAACGTAGATCAGCTTGCCTCATGCATCCTTATAGACATATAGGAAATAGTGAATCAATATTGCTTTGTATATTACTAAAATTTGGATAGGTTTGTTGTGCAACAACAGCTAACTGGTATACTTTTGCATTTATTTCCTCTCTCTCTCCTTCTAGAAAGTAGGGATCCCCGTCTGTTTTATTCACTGTTTTTTTTTTCCTGGAACTCAGATGTAAGTTCCTGGCCCCTAGAAGGGACTCAGAAGATATTCTTCAATGATGGCATCCATGACTTAGTCAATCACCCTTGGCCATCAAATAGCCCTGAGCTCAACCGTCAATGTTTTGGCCCCTTGGAGCTTTGGTTGGAATAATTTTTCTACAAAAGTTAGCTAACATGTATCTTAGGCTTTGTGAGGCCCTAGGTTCTTTTTTGTTGCTTTTGTTTTGTTTTACAACTCTTTAAAATTTAAAACTATTGTTAGCTTCAGGAGTGGACAATAAATAGCCCCCAGGCTATGGTTTGTTGGCACCTGCTTAAAGGATGACTTTTCCTGGATGCACACTGGCGTTATACATTGGGTTGTCCTGGTGCACATAAGGGCTCTCTTCTATGAAGCTCATGATTCAGTTCTTCATCGAGACTAAGATGGGAGCTGCTGTTGAATCAGCTGTATCGAGTTTTTCTCTACCGGCTCATTCCAAAAGGAATGACATTCCTGAGCCACTGTGTTGCTGTGGCTCATGGACATATTGGAAACTGCCATATTTCCATCATTTCCTTCCTCACATGGAAAACTCAAGACCAGTTTCTTGTCCTACTATAAAACCAGGAAGCCTTGTGCATGTGTTTTTTATGGACATTTTTCTCTTTGTTTTAATTTTCTCCCTCTCTCTCTCTCTTCATTGCTTCAAAGTTACCCTCTAGTTATTTATTCAATTATATGAACTGTAAAGTATCTGGATTCTTCTCATAAGAGGCAAATAATACATAAATAATTTTTAAAGTACAGAATTTATAGATTAAGATGTTTACCAAACTGCTCATGAATTTGTGTATTTTAAAAATGAATCATGAAATAATATTCTACCACAATAAACTAGTTGTGTTTAAGGACTAATTCAACTTATATTTAGTTTTGGTGAAGATGTCTTTTTGTTTTGTTTTGTTTTGTTTTGTTTTGTTTTGTTTTGTTTTGTTTGAGGCAGGGTCTTGCTCTGTTGCCCAGGCTGGAGTGCAGTGGTATGATCTCAGCTCACTGCAAACTCCACCTCACGGGTTCAAGCAATTCTCATGTCTCAGCTTCCCAAGTGGCTGGGGTTACAGGTGAACACCACCACGCCTGAATAACTTTTGTATTTTTAGTAGTGATGAGATTTTGCCATGTTGGCCAGGCTGGTTTCGAACCCCTGCCCTGAAGTGATTCCCTCACTTCGACCTCCCAAAGTGCTAGGATTACAGGCATGAGTCACCATGCCTAGCCAATGAAGATGTCTTTTTACAAAATGACATAATAGCCAAAATATGGAATCAACCTAAGTGCCTGTCAAAGGATTAATGGATAACAAAAATGTGGTAGGTATACTCAATGGAATACTATTCAGTCATAAAAGAGAATGAAATCCTGCCATTTGCAAAAAAGAATGAAATACTGCCATTTGCAGCAACACAGATGGAATTGGAGGTCATTATTTTTTAAAAAATAAGCCAAACACAGAAAAACAAGTAACACATGTTCTCACTCATACATGGAAACTAAAAGAGTGGATCTTATGATGATACAGAGTAGACTGGTGGCTTACAGAGTCTGGGAAGGGGATTGGGGAGAGAGAATGAAGGGAAAAAAATAATATACATTTATTTTCACTGAGCTATACACTTAAAAGTGGTAAAAATAGGCTGGGCGTGGTGGCTTATGCTTGTAATCCCAGCCCTTTGGGAGGCCAAGGTGGGTGGATTATGAGGTTCGGAGATTGAGACCATCCTGGCCAACATGGTGAAACCCCACCTCTATTAAAAGTACAAAAATTAGCATGGCGTGGAGGTGCATGCCTGTAATCCCAGCTATTAGGGAGGTGGAGGCAGGAGAATGGCTTGAACCAGGGAGTGGAGGTTGCAGTGACCCGAGATTGCACCACTGCACTTCAGCCTGGTGACAGAGTGAGACTCCATCTCAAAAAAATAAATAAATAAAATGGCAAAGATGGTAAATTATATATGTATATTGCATTAGTTCATTCTCATGCTGCTAATAAAGACATACCCGAGACTGGGTAATTTATAAAGGAAAGATATTTAATTAACTCATAGTTCAGCATGGCTGGGGAGGCCTCATGAAACTTACAATCGTGGTGGAAGGGGAAGCAAATATGTCCTTCTTCACAGAAGAAGGAAGGAGAAGTGCTGAGCAAAGGAGAAAAAGCCCCTTATAAAATTATCAGATCTAATGAGAGCTCACTCAGTATTACAAGAACAGCATGGGGTGACCACCCCATGATTCAATTACCTCCCACTGGGTCCCTCCCACCACACGTGGAGATTGTGGGAACTACAATTCAAGGTGGGAACACAGCCAAACCACATCATATATCTTACCTCAATTAAAAAAAAAATTCCATCTGTTATAGGTGGAGCAAGAAACACACATAGGGACATTTCTCTAAACAAGACAGCGAGTTTAGAGTGAGAAGTATTTGTAGTCGTGTTCTGGGTGAATTCAGTGTGATTTGTATGTATATCCATGTTCTGGGGAGAGTGATTTATGCTTTGCACATGCAGACCATCTATGTGACAAGGACAGCTCTCAGTATTATTCAGAAAAGATAGCACCTACTGCATTCTAAAGTAATTATTTGCCTAAATGTGGTTTCCACTAGACTAGAAAGCAGGTTTTTCTTTTCTTTGTATTCCCAAATTCCTTAGAAAGTTCCTTGGTTTAGTGTTAGATACTTAATAGAAACCTGTTGAATTAATTCATCCTCAAAAGCTTTGGATTTTCCCGAAAGGATTATTACTTCATAATAATAGAAGATTTTGTAGTTTAAATTGTGTCTTTTTAAATTTATTTATCATAAGAAGAGATCTGTTACAAATTGGGAAACTGAGTATTAGAAATGGCTAGACATATCCTAACTTAGGCATCTAGTTAATGGTGAATCTTTTATCAGGATCCAGATCTCCCAATGGCTAGAGCAACCTTCCTTGCAGGACACCAAACTGCTTATTGATGTCAAAATTTACATGATAGAACTATAATTATGAAAAAAATGTTTTGCAGCCAAAGGTATGTGAACTTCTTAGGCATAGAATTGCCATATTAAAACAACTTGCATAAATTCATTTTCCCATCTCTCTTGTCCCAAAGCAGTGGTGTGTTCATTCAATTATCAAAAGTTAAGATAAGGATCTTTACGTCCCAATATTCCCCTCATTGTGTTTATTCTCCATGGCTTCCCAAACACCTGTGGAATCAGCCCTCCTTGCAGGAGAGATCTGACTACTGCCAGAGATTACCCTGTTCATTGCAAAGCTGAGCCCTATTCTGATGAAATCTACCTCTTACAATTATTTTAACAAAAGATGAAGAAAGACAGAGTTTCTGTAATGGTACTTACATGAAAGGAATTCTTCACAGAGAGGTGACATTGTCCCTGACATTCTCTTCAACCCCTCCTGGGATTGTCCCTTTTCTGGGTCATGGAGGTCACCTTCCTCAGTTTCCCTTGTCCCCGGCATCTGTGCACTAGCCAGTAAAAGGGGAAAAGAGGATGGGAGAATCCAGAGTATTTGTGCCTCACTCTGCTTCAGAAAGTGTTCTCTGGCTGTGGTGATATCCTGCTAGGCCACCAAGGATGCCGAGCACCGCCATCATGGCCCTAGTTATGTTCTCACCTTTGGGATTTGGTGACTCATCCCCTCCTGGTCACCAGTTTGGTGACTGGCCCCTCGCCTCCCATCCAGGCTGCCGGGATTCCTGCACTGGCTGGTTTCTGGGCTACCTCACCTTCCTCTACTGGCTTTTTGGTTCTTTCATCATCTGTGTAACAGATTCCCTGTTTTCTTTCCCCTCCGTTTAAAATACCTAGAGCTGTTTTATTTTCTGGTTAGACACGCATAGTACAAACCAGCTACCTACTCTTTTCAATTTAAACCAGAGAAAACTGAGTCTCGCAACAATAAAATATCTTACTTACAATCCCATGCCTGGTAAGTGGTAGATTTTAACCCAGATCTGTCTGTCTCACAGACCCACGGCTGGCTGATGCACAGGGTGGTATGAAAGGCTACTGATGAGAAGGGGCTACGCTGGCTTCTGCTGGTATTAGCACTGTGGAGCCCTTGCCTTCTAACCAGCAAGAGATGACCATCCTCTGATTCTAGGAGATATAGACAGAGGACTCAGTGCTTTGACCCTGTTTCTTGGGGACATCCCACAGTAGTTCTTCTAAACCTATGTTGGATGGGTGAGTGGGTGGTTATTGACCTTCAAATGGTGAACCACATGCAACTGGGAGGCCTGTCATTGATATCAGAGACTAACATGACACAAGACAGGGCAGGAGAAAACTTTGACAATCACTTGAAAGAATAATCCCTGGGCAGCACTTGGGGTGTGCAATAGTTAATCAAAATCATCACGAGCAGTAAGTGTAGCCAACCGCAGCCGATAGTGATCATTGTAATATTTCCCAGCACACATAAAGCCCCAATCATTCTATCAATTTTTGAGACATGTAAATTCAGTTGTTACCTTTAAAACATAAAATGACAAAAAGCCTTCATCCCTTGCACCTTGAAACTGTATGGCAATATTTACTGTTTTATTGGAAGAAAAGCACCAGTGCCTAACATTTCACTGTTTCACCTCTGAGGCTTCTGGACCATGTCAGAATAAAAGCAATCAATATCAGTTAATAAGCCAGATCAGTGTTATTAGTATTCTTTACAACCTTGGCATACTTCATTTTATGTACAGATTGCCTATGAAAACTTGGGCTTATATCTTGTCTAGACAATGCCTTACATGGTTATTCAAATTAATAATGTGCCAGAATTATCTTATGCTTAATGCAGCTGGCTCTATATTGACTCTGGAAATTAAATTCACTCCACATTGCTATTGACAGCTGGGTCTCCAGCACATTTAATGGATTTGAATGAAGATGGGGCTATATCTTGTGCCTTCAAGCAAAATGTTGATAACTCATCATTTTCATAAAACGTGAAAAAGTGCTTTATCTATAAACGTTCTATCTCTCAGTGGACTAAATCAATGTAAGAGCTATTTGAAATGGGTTGAACTTACCTCTATGTAAGAAAACAAAAAAGGAAACTCTCCCAGGCAGTCTGTAAAACAAGTGCTTGCTGGTTCATTAAATGTGTAGCTCTGAAATCTCAATGCATTTCAAAGAAGTAGTTTAGTCCCAAGGAATAAAACTGTGTCCTGTGAATTTGATTTGAACATAATGAAAATTCTCATAAATGTGTATGTCCAAAGTCAGGGCCAGAAACAGGGTTCTCCAAGTTTCTACTGGTTTATTTCAAGCATGGGGAAGGTAAGCTATGCATTCTGCCTGAGCCACTTTTTGACTTGTGAAAGTGACCTCTGGAGGGGAAATAAATATAAACTACTTTAAAGATCAATTATATATGAAAATTCTTTGGCATGGGCAGGCTTGATTTAATAAAAGTTACCTATCAATGACTATTAACAGATTTTACTGGCCTCACCTCCAGTCATCCCTGGTATAAGAAGGCGTAAATGGAAAGAGGTATAACTTTTCTAATTTCCAGAGATGTGGTCTATTCTATAGTTGATTTTGAGATAGCTTTAGACATGGGAGGCAAATGGAGGTGAAGACGACCTGGTTCCCCACAAAAGTTAGGCTTCTGTGTGTCAGTTTTTTAGGGTTTCCATAGCAAAGCAAAACAGACTGGGTAGCCTAAGACAACAGAGATTTATTATCTCCCAGTTCTGGAGACTAAAAGTCTGAAATCAGGGTGTCGGGATTCCTGCTGTTTCTGGAGATCCCTCATCTCCTCCCAGCTTCTGGTGTTTTTTTTTTTTTTTTTTAATTATATATATATGTTTTGAGATGGAGTTTCGCTCTTGTTGTCCAGACTGGAGTTCAATGGTACCATCTCGGCTCACTGCAATCTCCACCTTCCAAGTTCAAGCGATTCTTGTGCCTCAACCTCCCGAGTAGCTGGGACTACAGACATGCATCACCCTGCCTGGCTGATTTTTGTACTGTTAGTAAACAGGGGGTTTCAGAATGTTGGTCAGGCTGGTCTTGAACTCCTGACCTCAGGTGATCCACCCGCCTTGGCGTCCCAGAGTGTTGGATTACAGGCGTGAGCCACGGTGCTCTGCCCAGTTTCTGGTGTTTCATGGCTTTCTTTGGCACCTCTTGGCTGTGGCAGAATGACTCCGGTCTCTGCCTGTCATCACACAGGCCCTCTCCCGAAGTTTCTTGCTCTTATAGGATACTCTTCATTGAATTAGGGTTCACCCTAATCCAGGAAGAAGTCTTCCTCATTTGATGACATCCACAGAGACCCTATTTCCAAACAAGGTCACATTCACAGGTCCCAGGGGTTGGAACTCCAGTATATCTTTCCAGGGCCACAGTTCAACCCATGACATGCGATGCTGCATGGATGCTGGACACTTCAGAGAGACACTGCAGCTTTTTTAAAATGAGCAATGAGTGTTGGATACCCTCCTTCCTACGTTGCCTCAGCCACATCTCACAAATGTTTGTAGGTGGTATTTTCATATTGATTCTCTCGAGAGTTCCTCTTGACCAGGGATTTTGCAGAAGTGAGTTAATTTCAAACAGCATGCTTCTAGAAAGGAGGCTATGGGAGTCGTTTTACTTTTAAGACCAGTCAGTAGCCAAGTCCATGAGACTTCAGGTCCACAAGATGATCCTGGACACCCTGGCAATAATCTGCAGAGCCTAACAGCTCCCACGTAGGCCGGCGTGGCCAAGACCAATGCTTCCCTGTTAAGGAGGAAGCAGTTAGGCTGGAAGAGGAGGAGCGGCCCTGCTGAAAGCCAGGGTGAGTGATTCCATCAAAAGCTGAAGGATGTGGCCTTCCAGATTCTGTTCTGGCCACAAACATTCAAGAACAACTTGCACTGATGGCTTGTTTATAGAAAAGTAGGAAATTTTCATAGCCTGTGGTTACTTGATACTGGTCAGCCACCATCCCTACAAAGAAGACCTTTGAAACCTAATAATATAAATCCCACATGCCCGTCTCATTCTCTCTCATTTAATAGACATTTTTGCTTTCTTGCCAATGTAAATCACATTCATTCAATAATGAAAATCTCTTTATTAGCCTGTGGACAAATCAGGTAATTCCAATATGTTAAAAAATAAAACGGTGAAACAGTTCCACTTAAAAAACATAGAAGTCAATCTCCTGAACATCAAGATAAGAAAACTTTCTGAACAATAATGTCTTATTGTGACACGATGAGAAAGCTTTCCCTGCCAAATCAAACAATAATCTTAACATTGCCAATTTTCTATCCATACCAAGAAAAGAAGAGCATTTTTGTAATACAAAATATCCATTGTTCCACCACAGTGTTTCTTCTTCTGTCAAGATTTAACTAATTATCTTAAGTACACGATATTTCCTCTTACCCGCATATTTTTATATTGCTTTTATTGAGAGACTTTCCAGAAATAAGGTCTCTTGACATGCAATGTTGCTTCTCTTAATAATTCAGAGTATCATGCAGAATTTTGTCTTAGAACCACTCTTTATTCCTTCCTTCTACATGCATTTAACAATTATGTACTTCACGCTGAGTGATAAACACTGTGTGGAATGAATGAGATGTAGACCTTATCCTCACACCAGTCAGAATGGCTATTATTAAAAAATCAAAAAACAACAGATGCTGGTGAAGCGGTGGAGAAAAGTAAGTGTTTTTACACTGTTGGTAAGAGTGTAATAATGTGGCAATTCCTCAAAGATCTAGAACCAGAAATAGCATTTGACCCAGCAATCCTATTGCTGGGCATATACCCAAAGGAATAGAAATAATTCTGTTATAAAGATACATGCACACATATGTTCACCGCGGCACTATTCACAACAGCAACAATATGAAATCAGCATAAATACCCACCAATGATAGACTGGATAAAGAAAATGTGGTACATACACACCATGGAATACTATGCAGCAATAAAAAGAAATGAGATCATGTCCTTTGCAGGGACATGGAAGGAGCTGGAAGCCATTATCATCAGCAAACTAACACAGGAACAGAAAACCAAACTTTGCATGTTCTCACTTATAAGTGGGAGCTGAACGGAGTTCAAGACCAGCCTAGGCAACATGGTGAAACCCCATCTCTACAAAAAATACAACAATTAACCAGGTGTGGTGGTGTGTGCCTATAGTCCAAGCTACTCGGAAGGCTGAGGTGGGAGGATCACTTGGACCTGGGAGGTGGATCTTGCCATGAACTGAGATCTCACCACTGCACTCCAGCCTGGGCAACAAAGCCAGATCCTGAAAAAGAAAAAAAAGAAAGAAAGAAAGGGAAGGGAAGGGAAGGGAAGGGAAGGGAAGGGAAGGGAAGGGAAGAGAAGAGAAGAGAAGAGAAGAGAAGAGAAGAGAAGAGAAGAGAAGAGAAGAGAAGAAAAGAAGAAAAGAAAAGAAAAGAAAGAAAAACGAAGAGGTTGGACTGAATTATCTCTATTTGTTTCCTTTTGAAAACAGCTAAAATACCTTTCGTTGTTTCCTGCATAATTTCTTTTTCCCATTACCCATTTTTTTTCAATGTGTCACATCACTCAAATCCAGGTTCTTATATCAGCTTATGTGAAGCTTTCAAGTTTGTCCACACTAAATCTTGATAGCCAATGTCAGAAATTATAATCCTGCAACATCAGGTCATCAAGAGCCCGAAATTATTAGTACCCCAACAAAACATTGAGGAAAGAAAGTATACACTAATTGACTCTCAGCAAACTGTATTTTCTCAAAAAATATACTTATTGATCTGTTCAAACCCAAAACTTGAAATAAAATATGCACATGTACAACTGTCTTTAATAGAGATAAATTCCAATCTTGTAAGTCATCCAAATTACAGAACTATCAACGCAGATCGGAGTGGCTGACTGAGAAAATTCAATGAGTGATGTTTATATTCTTCGTTTTGCTTCTTGATGATCTAGGTGTAGGTTTTAACAATTTACTGGCATTATTTTACCATTGTCAGATGAAGGTTTGTGCTATTACTTCCTACCTCCCTCCTAATGGAGCTCTAAAGTCTTCGAACGAGTTATCACTGAGCAAACAATAGAACATGCTTTCTAAAGACAAATGTTTTTGTATGAGAAACTGTACACTTTATCGCTGAGAAAAGAGTGTTTTTGCATAACCGTAAAAATATGATATTTCCATATGCTTCTGTAAATTCAGAATGAAATTCATTTAATATTAAGCAGTCTGGAGGCTGGGCTAATAAGGGATCATCCTTCCCACAATTTTTATTTCTGTGGTCCTGGTTTTGTTGTTATATGAGTGTAATTTTTGCATTAGTTTTGTAGAAGTTTAAACAGGAAGGTAGAAAATTTGGTAAGAAAATAATTGTTTACCTTATTGAGAAATACCTGGATTTGCCTCATGGAAACAGCCACTGTCAAATCTAGAATAGTGTCCCACAACTTGTAACAGAAATAGCTTCCTTATGTGAAATTCATGCTTCCATATTTAAAGTGTTTTCTATCTGGTCCATTATTCTCATGAAGGAATGACATATGTGATCATTTCATGCTGTTTCAGCGACCTTAACCTGACTACATGGTGAAACAAACTCTGGATAAGGTTGCATTCAATAACGAATAGAGTGTTGTTTATAATGTTGGTAGAACGGAGTTTTAGTCATGCATCTGATTCCAGTAAGTCACAATGCCTCAGAGACTCATTGCTGTCTTCCACAAATTAACAGTTCCCCTCCATCTGATATTTGTTGTAAGAATTAGATGGAGCCACATGTTGAAAATTGTTTGGCTATCACTAAAGCCCTACATACACAAAAGACGACGTTGTAACTAATTGGTTAAGAGGACAAATCTGTGTTTATGTGCTTGCTTTTAACAAGGGAAGGCCAGAAGGACTAACTTTTGTCCTCTCCATGGGAGAGGAGGTGGTGTGTGTAACACTTGGATGGAGGACATGGGAACTCAATGACAACCCTCTTCAAACTATGCCAAAGTTTTACTCTCTTGGAAACTACAGGCATTCTCCCCTTCATCTTAGGGGGCTTTCCTGTTCAAATAGCTAACCCTACCCACATAAGGGGAACACCCTCTCTGAGGTATGTTAACATGTTTGTGCAATTGTGTCATTTACATTGACCATATGTTAATGGTATGTACCCAAAAGCTAGTCTTATTATAAGAGGGTTATACATCAATAGTTCTGGAAAACATATAAGTGAATAGGGTTTTCAAAGGGCATGCTTCAGTGAATCTGCATTCCTGAAGCTCATCTATAAAAAGATTTTCAGGCATGCATTCAGCACTTGGTCTTAATTTTCTGTTGATTTCTAAGCTCTAGCAAACCACAAATATCTCTGTGGGCTTTTCTACCAAGCTGGTTTCACAGATGTAAATGGAGCGGCAGATCTTATCTTAAATCTGAATTACATACGACAAAGAAAAAAAATACAGGCATGGTGCAGAGCTCAAAAGCTTTACACATTCCCCTAATAAGCCATTTTGGAATGTCAGTGCCTGATTTGTGATGAGAATGATCATCCAATATAGGCAATGAAATACATATCACGAGAGATGCTTTGTTCTTTGTGGTCTGGCTTATATTTTTCTATCTTAATACATTTCTTTCTCTGTAAAAACTTCTTGAGCATCCATTGGAAAGAAAGCGTGTTCATTTTTTTTTGAACAGGGAATTGCAGCACTAAAATATGAAAATGCAACCTGTTCCTTTATTAACATTTTAAATATGAATCATATTTCTATATACATTTTGTCTATTGAATATATGATAGATGTGTTATGAATCCCATCTGAACAACAGCATTACCCATTCACCCTAGTCTCTGGCCTCAGGCATCTTTCTCTCCAGTAGCTTCACTCCGTGCAGGTAAACATGCTTTGTTGAGAGTGTAACCCTGAGCTGCCCCTGATTCACAGTTCACTTCGAATAGTGGTCAGGGAATAGGTCCTACACTCTTTTGAAAGACAGGAAAAATAAGTGTGAATATCACAAAGAGGCACTTGAGAATCAGGGAAGTATTAAAATATTCTGTAACTGTCATTTCATTTGTAATCCAATGCAGACTGTCTGGGGCAGGGCCCCACACTCTGCAGAATGAGCTGAAAGGAACCCTGGCGACCTCTCATTATGCTTGGGGCAAATTGGCCTTAAAGGGAGCACTCATATGTCATGGAAGTCAATAATTTGTTTCATAAACATTATGCATATAACAAATGAAAAAATAATTAAATCCATTTTTGAACACAAAGGGGACCCTCACTAGTAATACATTAAATAAAAAAAACCACAGCATGCCTTACCTTAGAGAATGTTTTGCAAATGCTGATTTTTAGTTATGATGCCAGATTTTCCTTAGGTGTGACATTTCAGTACTATATAGAGCTCTTCTAATTCTGAGAGAATGCTCAGAAGAATCACTTCATTATCTCATTCAAACTGAAACACATCTTGAAGATTGATCATTATTTTAATAATAGAAGCTAGATTGCCCATAAGTTTTCCTTCCTTCCTTCCTTCCTTCCTTCCTTCCTTCCTTCCTTCCTTCCTTCCTTCCTTCCTTCCTTCCTTCCTTCCTTCCTTCCTCCCTAACTCCCTCCCTCCCTCCATCCCTCTCTTCTCTTCTTTCTTCCTTCTTTCCTTCCTGTCTCCATTCCTTTCTTTCTTCCCTTCTTCTTCCTTTTCTTCTTTCCTTCCTCCCTTACTATACCTTCTCTCTCTTCTCTTCTCTTCTCTCTTTTTTTTCAGTTTGTATCATCCAGCAGGACCCCAGATAAGAACCATAACTCTAAATGCTGTTTTTAAAGAGGCCAGTGATGTTATAGCAAATAAATGTTGACAGTAAAATACAGGTTCAATATTAACTCTACTTAATTAGTCGGTCTTTTAACCTAAAGCCTTTTCAATTGAAGAAACACTATTTCATTTTAATATATTGGATAAAAGTTTCCAGGCCTTATGCCAAGAAGCTGGCAAACGTAGAGAAGACTGAATTTGGAAAAGACACAGATATTGTTTGCATATAATACATTTCTATAGAGCAAAAGTTATTCATTTATTTCTAGAAAAATATGTAACCATCATAGGAGTTTTAAGACATTTCCCTTATGTATAGCAAAAGCTTAAGCAACTTTACATTCGAAGTTTCAATAGAAAAAGAGAGAGGCTGAGGCATTAATGACATTTAGAGAAGAACAAGCAAACCACTACTAACTCATTCTCTGATTTATTTGCTGGAAGAACAGGCTTCATAAATAAAAAGGGTTTTGTTTATCTGTTGTAGCTCATTCATTTATTAATTTGATTTAAAAATAAATCTTTATTTTCACTGCCACACATTTACTTTTCCATGCTGTAACAGTGCATCTCCAACCCCGTGATTCACTGTGGCTGTCAGCTACTCTGGTAACAGTCTGGGAGGTTAGTAAATAAGGATAGTTTTATTTAGTCATATGGATTTTAAGATCTTCTTAATCTTTCTGTCTTTCTCTTTCTTGGCTCTCATCAGTCAAAGAAAGCACCAGATATAGCTATTATCGGATATGCTGTAATTTTACTGGCACCTCAAAGACTAAAATGTCTCAGTGTATCCTGGGATGTGTAAATCTCTGTTTTTTTTTTTTTTTTTCTCCCATGTTCTACTTTTCTTTTGTTATTTTCTTGGTGAGTTAAAACCAACATGGATATGAGCTCTAATTATTGGCTAAGTGTAATACTACATGTAATAGCAGTTAACAAATCATCTAGTATGATTCTTTGTGTATGCGTAGGCTGAAACAGATGTGTGTGGGTGGGTAGGTGTGAGTTTGTGTTAAAACTGGGAATCCTGTTTTCCTGGTACTTCTAAAGAAATGCAAGTGAACTTCACAGTTTTCAGATTGCAAAAACCAGTGCTCTCACTTGGTGAGTATATTAGAAAATCACTTACTAGCGATGCTTCGTATATGAGCTGTTCTGAACTAACATGTTGCAGAATTCACATCTTTTGAATCCAGCAGAGAAGAATTATTTAGGAAATGTTTTGTCTTAAAAAGATTTGTACAACAGAAGATATAAAGTAGATTGGGAGAAATAAAAGAGATTTCAAAAACCCATGTCTCATAAAACGTTTTGTTGGGTGTAAATATATACAAGATCCATCTTTATTTTGCCCCCCTCAAAGATATCCAGGTTAATTTCAAATAGAAAAACAATACACACATTCTTTCTAGTAATGTTAAAAAAATGCAACTTACTTAGCAATTTTCACACAGACTTAAAATTCCAACACTACTCAGGCTCGTTGTCCTAAAAAGGAAATCCTTGCTGTCTGAGGAGGGGTGAGCCTGTTGCGTGTGCTCCCAGGTTTTGATGCAGCATCCTGGGAAAGAAAAGGAGAGGACAGTGCAGGCAGAAACGCCTTTGGGAAGATGCATCAGAGCCCCAGGTCACTCTTGCTAGAACTTCTTTCTGTAATTCCCTTTTCATTTCGGTTATCTTCTGCTCTGAAACAAATGGCCCCTGCCCCATGAAATTTATATGAAATTTACAACAGGAAATGACCTCTGACAGACTTGTTTTCCACCCCTTTCTTTGCATCCCCACCACTCAGTCTGCATCCAATGCCATGACCTGGCACCTGCTTGCATCCACAGCCCTGTGGATCTCATGATCATGAAGAATTTACACCAGGAGATGTCTTTTTCCCTCAATTAACACAATGGCATTATTTTGTTAAGTGGTTAATCATTATCTCAGAACAAATTCACTGTTTGGATGTGTTCAGTGTATAAACTCCTGGATAAAAGCTTGTCCGCGGTATTCATAGATATTCCCTGCTTTAAATCAAGCCACAAACAGGGTCTCACATTTAAAAGATAATCAGGAATCAGCAAACAAGCATGAAACTGCACTAGTTTTATAATTGTCAATCTTTCTTCCAGCAATCTTCTGGCCTTTGCCCTTGGTAAAGGTGTGGAGAAGAGTTTCACATGAAGTGAGACTGTTTCCAAGATAAAGATTTCAATAGAAAAGATACCAGAAATATATCTCTCTACCATAATTTTTTTATTTGGTAGGTAGGCATTTTTATCTACATTTACTAATATTGATAATCATTGTGCTTAATTTAACTTTATTGCACTTTAGCTAATCACCATCTATACACAATTATGATTAAACCCCAATGAAATATTGGGCTTATTTTACAAAGAGCATTACAGTAAGTTTTGTTCTGGCACAGACCCACAATAACCTCTGCAAATAATTAAAACATTATTTACCTGGGTTTCTGCATCTAGTTTATCTACCAGTGCTCTTGCTATCCCCCAAAGACCTGGTGATTCATTAACAGCTTTTTGAGATCTGCAGAGCTTTCAGCAGCAGTTCTTTTTTTCTTTTCTATGTTCCACTACTGCTTTCTCCTCCATTTCTTATATTTAAAAATGCAATGGTTTCGGGTGTTAATTTATACATAAGTTTCTAATGACCTCCACAAGAAAATGCAATTATTTTTCACAGACAGCAAGAAGGTATTTACCGTGTGTTGAGATAGAAATAACCATGCCAAGAAAACAAGCAAGTACATAAAACCTCCAGATAGATCTTATACTTCAAGTAATAATTTTAATGTTGTCTTTTATTTTTTTAACATAAATTACATTGTATTTCCAATTATACCAGTAGTGGCAAAAAGCATATTGCTGAGCTGGGTTCCTCTCATGAGTTCTGACTTACATATCTAACAACGTACCCCGCAGCTTAGACTCACTGTGCCCACAAGACCCCAGTGCAGGGTGCAATCTTCTCTGGCACCCTCCACCTCTGTCAATGGCACCACCCCTTACCCAGCTGTTCAGGCCTAAATCTTGGATTTCTTTGTTCATCCTTCTTCCTCCGTTTTCACCTATACTTTCCCCAGGAGTGTGGGTCTGCACCAGAACAAAACTTATGGTAACGCTTTTTGTGAAATAAGCCCAATATTTCACTGGGGTTTAATAATAATTGTGGATGGATGGTGATTAGCCAAAGAGAAATAACAGAAATACCCCTCTCTGTTGTTAAATGCATTCCTGGGATGATCACTCCTCTCCCTCTCCAGTCATTAGGCCCTCATACAAGGAACAGTAACCTCTTACCTAGAGCTGGCAGTGCCAGCCAGCCTCCCTGCCCCAATTCGCCCTGTCGAGTGAGTTCTTCATATTGTGAGTCAAATCATATATCTCAATCACATATGTTTAGCATTCTCTACAACCTTTCGTTCTATTAATTGTGGAATCCAAACTCTAGGCAGTCCTGCCTACCAATGTGCTCATCCCTAGGCCACCTCTGAGCATCCTCCCTTACCCCCTGTTTGCTTAGCTATATCCTCGCCCTTGCTGACTTATTATTTCCAGGAAGAGAACAGGGCCAGAATAAGGGCTGCTGACCTTAGAACCAGCAGCCCTTATTCTTGCTATATTATCTTCCTGGAAAGCTGTTTCCTTCCACCTTGATAATTCCTACTCTTCATCATTCAAGTTTCACCTCAACTGCGTCTTCCTTACACAAGTCCTTCATCTTCCTTCAGTATTCTCAGGAAAAGCCACGGACATCAGCATTGAGGGCTGATTTTTAGATTTTTCTTATGCATTTCTATACAAGGACATAAACTGATGCAAAGACATAGATTTCTTTTTAATACGATAACTATAATTATATCAAATCCATGGCAATTTCCTGATTTCCTAACTTGGAGATTGTCTTGTTTTACATCATACAGTTGTATCTCATTTTTTAAAGCCGCTAAATAGCATCTTTCAGTTGTATTTTTTAATTTTTTAACTAAAACTTTTAGAGGATTTGCTGATAAATTGGACATTGAAGGTAAGAGAAATCAATGAATTCAAGATAGTTCCTAGATTATGCCCTTGCAAAATAGCTTATTGACCCATTCTGACCTCAGAAGCCATTCTCTTACAAAATCTTCCTGCACATGTGCAACTTTGCCCTGTGGTCAATGTCAAAACATAAATTGCTATGTGCTAGAATGCATCTTTTTTTCAAAATGTATTTCCAACTTGACCTCTACGTAGCTGAGTCCATCCACTCTCTCATCTGCCCTATTCTATGTGTCAAAATTTAAAATTTTAGCCAATTTTTGGGAGTATATGGCACTTTCCTACAGTATCATGAGCTCAGATAAAAATCTTTTACTCTAAATGTGGCTCACAACTGGAAATTCTCAACTTCATAACTTAAATTGAGAAGAAAAGACCTGAAGAACTACCTAATGTAGATGACAGGTTGACGGTCGCTGCAAGCCATCATGGCACACACACACCTATGCAACAAACCTGCCCATTCTGTACATGTATCTCAGAGCTTTCAGTATAATAAAAAATAAAAATAATAAAAATAAAAGTGTTTCAGAGCCGCTAAACACAAAGAGGCCCGTCAGAAGCTGAGAGGAAGGCTCACATTTGAAACCGCTCTGTGGGCTGCAGCACTTTGCATCTTTTCGTATGAATCTGCCTTTCCACAGACAAGTCAGTTCTTTCAATATAGCTCCTGTATTTTTTGTTTATATACCACGGAAACCAGCATTCCCTTGGGAAACCCATCTAACACTCAGTTTATGTTTCCCTAAATAGTCCCATCCTTTGTGATTTTGATCAGGTCCTAAAATAAAGATTATTGATTGTCGAGTACATCAAGGCTGCTCTTTCGTTCATTAGTTTTCTTTATTTGATTTCTGCAAGGCCTATCTATTGCTTTAAGGCTTTGGGAGATATCCACGTGAAGATTCATCATTTAAAGTAAATGTGGCAAATACAATTCTCTCTGAATATAAAGCTCAGAAGGGCTCACTAGGGAATCTCAGTCATTAAGGCCAAGAACGTATAAATCTCTCTGAGGGGGGATAAAATTTCAAAGAAGACACTTCTTCAAAGTGAATATAAGAAGAACAGTTTTTCTAAATATAACCCAATGTGAAATAGAGTTGAGACATAATTCCATTAAAACTGCCTCTGCACGGGCAGAAAGCTGTTCCTAAAGCCAAAGCATAGAGAACACTCCCCAGAAATCCCAGTTTGGGCTGGATTGTGAAGACTGCTTTTCATCTGTTTTGGAAAATGTGGAGGAATCTAAAACAACATATACTTCTTATGAAGGCAATAACCCCAAGTCAGAGACCATGGGTTGCAAAGCATAGTTTCCCCAGCTCTGTGGGCTACAGCATGTGGAGCCCAGGCTCAGCTGAAGGTGCTGAGTGTTGCCCCTTCTCACTGTGGACTCCCAGATGTGTGCCTGCAGGACGCGGGAGGCCTGCGTCAGGAAGTGACAGGCACATCTTGTCCTCAGTTTTTTCAGAAGAACTCTCAGGGATACAAACCCAAAGAGAACATGGCGGATTTCTCACATGGCATTGACCCGTCCAGGCAATCGAAGGCCTTCCAGAGCCCCTCTTCTGTCACTCATCACATTCCTGCAATTTAGAAGAAGAATCCAGATCATCTCACTGGTCTCACTATCCATAAAATATAAGGTTAGTGGCCTTTAGATCACACACCTCTGAAGAATGTCAGCTACACAGCAGAGAATTGACAACTGGAGCACCAGGTAGCCGTGCCCAGAGGAACTAAAGGCCTTGATCTAGTTTATCAACTTCAGCATCATTGACATTTGGCACCAAATGATTCTTTGCTGTGAGGGGCTGTTCAGCTCACTGCAGGTCACTTAGCATCATCGCTGCCTCCCTCAATGGGAGAGCCGTGGCCCCCTGTCAGTTGTGACAAGCAAAACTGTCTCCAAAGATTGCCAGATGTCCCCGGGGGAGCAGGCAAATTACATCATGTTGGAGTTCACTGACTACACTGTCAAGTCCATGCTTAACTAAATTTCATTTCTCAGCTAAAACAATTATACTTCAAAAAGTACAAGTTGATGAATTCAGCTTCAAGAAATGCTTGGAATTAATACATACTGTACTTCAGTTGTCTGAAAATTTCAATCATGGTGTCTGTTTCCTTAATTTCTTATCGTGACTAAATTTATTATGTATGTGACGTTTGGGTGCTAGATAAAACAACTACTTAGTTTAGGGACAGGGTAAGAAAATCATTCTTAAGTTAATAGCTGCTTTTGCCAGAAAAAAGAAGCAGGCTGGGAAACACTAATGAAAATAAGGTTTTTCAATGAAAGTCCCAGCAAAGATTCTTTTTATTTAAATGAGTTTCTGTATCTTGTGAAAGCCTTCAGTTAGAGTGGCACATTATGCCTGCACATGACTAGAGATGATAGCCTAGGTTTCCACTAGTAAAATGACAACTGCTCTTTAAAAAAAAAAAAAAAAAAAAATCTTTTAAAAAAAAAAAAAAAAAAAAAAAAAAAAAAAAAAAAAAAATTCCCTGTTGTTTATTACTTTGATTTCTGCCGTTTTAACATGAATTTGATGAGGATACTACTGAAGTGTTAATTTGGAAATTTATTGCGTCTACCAATAAAATTGTAGAATCCTGTTCTCTTTCACAAGCTGATCAAGTAAATGGAAAGACCTACAGACATCCATGTCCAAGAAAGGAAAAAGGAATCGCTTTCCCAAAGGGAAAGAAAAAAAAAGGTTGAGAAAAGTTTGTGTTGAAAGTCAGAGACTAACCAATGAAGCTTCTACGTAAAAGTGAAATGTGGTTAGTCTCAGTCAAGGAAGAATGCAGGATTCACGAGGAAAATAATGAGTAATTGTTCACTGTCCACACAACATAGTTCTTTCTGTTCCTGAAAACAAAAGCATTTCAAATTCATTCATGAAAACATTCACAGAAGGAAAATTCTGAATGTTGTTTTTGGGATAGGAAAGCGTATCCCCTTGGGCTCCTTAAATCATCAATGCTGGGTTCAGAGCAGGAAAGGGGGCAACAGTAGGACTATTGTCACCCACCTCTGAGCACCTACGGAAAGCCAATACCAACAGCAAGACGGACAGCCAACAGGGCGCAGCAGAGAACATCCGTTTTTCTCTTTTTTCTCCTCCTCCTCTGCTTTCCATTTCTCTTTTCTCTATGGCGAAAAGCGTATGTTGCCGTTTTGCCTTACATCTTCTGTTTAAAACCTGTACTGAATTTGAATGGACAGAGTTGATGAAAACTGCTGCTACAACATGGTGCTACAGGCTGGCAGAATCAACTGGACTACATCCCAAGTTTCTATTCAACCACCAGCAAGAAATTAATCCTCGCTCAAAGACACTCAAGCCTGGTTCCTTGAGTCTTGCAGGAGCTAGATAGATGCTTTCTTTACATCACAGCCGTGTATTTAGTACCTTATTCGTAAATTGAAGCAAAATATTGTTTCATAGTTACCTACCGTCGCCAGCATAAAACTTACTTTATATGGGATGAAGGCTACAGTCTATGCTACTGTTTTCACTATGACAAATTTTCACTGCTTACTTTTGGCAAGTGTCTTGTAAGTTATTATAGGAAAAGTATTATAGCCTTCATTTTTTAAAACTGACAAAACAGAGGAATAAAATGATTTTTTAATCAAATGCCATGCTGACAAATAATGTTAACAATAACACTATACTAACAAACAACTTTTTATATTCCTTTTAGATTACAACAAATTACCTATTAAAAATTTGATTTTAAAATCAAATTCAGCTTTAGATAATTTTCTGCAGCACATGGTGGTGTATAGTTAATAATAGTGCATATTCTGGAGCCCAGATGATTGCATTCATGTTCGTCTCTGATGCTTACTAGCACATTTTCTGGGGAAGATAATCAATCTCTCCATGCCTCAGTTTCCTAACCTGCAAATCGGTAATAAGGGAAGTAATTACCTCATGTGGTTGGTGTGAAAAATCAAGTGAATTGGTATATGTGAAGCACTTGGGCCACTTCCTGACACACAGGTGTTCAAGACACATTACCTCTGAGTTTTCCTAGCATGAATCCTCTTGGATTCACTGCCCAGAACAAGGAAGGGAGGCCCACAGCATCAGATACACTGGTGTCATTACTGACAGTTACTAGTGTATAGCTTGGTGTGTACCGCATGCAGCCAGCCTTAAGCAAACTGCTTGTTTATCCCTAACTCTTTAAACCTAAGAGGAAATCAGGGAACAGATGGGCTCAACCATCCAGGTCTTCCTCCTCCAGGCCCCTGCACATCCCCATTCCGTGCTTCTTCCATTCAGATCCAAGTACCAAGCTCTCTCTATACAATTTACATCCTTCTGGAATCCCTTGATCTAAAAATATTCTTTGCATGTTTGCTTAGACATCTAGCTTAGAATTTGAATTGTCTCCAGTTGTAGAAACTGCAGCTCAGTGAATATATTGAGAAGCACACTTTAAGGACATTTATCAAAGGTATTATACAAGGGCATCTTCTATAGAACAGAAAAAATGGCAGTTGAGAATGAGTGGCCATCAATGCAGGATCTGAGTCTCAACAACTGGTGAATCTGTTACCTTGAGTTAGAGTTGATACAAACTAGAATCTAACACAGTCATCACAAAAATAATTTTAAAAACAACATAAACTCTACTTGTCCTTTTCATCTCCTTTGATTCTTGCTTTTCTCCTACACTTTTAGACAACAATTTATAAGCCCAGTTTCATTTATCTTGAGGAAATCTATTTTTTAAGTTGGTGGATCAGCAGAAGGACGATTGCCAGAATTCAGTGTTCTATCCATTATTCAAGAATTTTTTTATATCCCTTCTTTTGTCCTGAGAGTTAGGCCTTCTGGATTTTCTGGCCTAACCCTCTGAGACTTGGGGCAAGTCAACTTGCCTGTGAGGTGAATAAATACCCTACCCCCTCCCTTAGCATACGCTACCCTGGTGTGATCAGAAGACCTTCCTGCCTCTACAGTAGCACTTGCCAAAATGCAGGTCAATTCCCAACTTAGAAAGAAAATTAATTACCCTTGAACTTTTGATGAGGTGAGTGGTAAAATCTATTTCACAGAAAAGCGAGCCTTGCTTTGCTGAGAAAATTATGGGAACATTCCATGAGGATGGTCAGTTCTGCTCCTCTGAGTCAGATTCTGGGAACCTTTTGATCCTTATGTGGTTAACACTCAGGCCTCTCAGTTCAACGTGTGAGACAGGGTTATGAAACTGAAGGAAAGATTATACATGCCCAGAATATTTTATTTCAGAAGGAGGCAGAACTTTTCTTGTATCCCTCTCTCTCTCCTGAATTCTCACACGGTTTTTTTTTTTTTTTTTAATTGCTTTTAATGTAAAATAACTTTCCTGCTTATAATTTTCTTACTACAGTGGTTAGGACAGTTAGCCCATGGCTTTTAATGTCGAAAGTTCACAGTATGACATAACATTTCTAAGATTCAATAGCTATTTTCTTTTGCTGCCTTCTACTTATGTCAAACATCAGTAAAACCCCTATTCTGTAAAAAGAATATAACTTCAAAACAATTCCAATTAAGGTTGAATAAAACCTCAATATTCACCTCAATCCCATGTGTAAACAAATGGACTGACATGCAATGAGGGTAAGTGATAATTTTTTCTAACATCGACTTAGAAGGAGGTTGAGCTTATTTCAGTCTGGTGCAGGTTCACAGAGCACTGGACTCCTAAGGGGTCAAGATCTGGAGGAGCTGAGTCACACTGGGGGAATTGCAGGTGCCCTGCACAGCACTGGGGGCTGTGGTAAAGGAGAGAGGACACAGACTCTGAGTGTCCACGCTTGGTAAAATTGTATGAAACAATTGTTTGGGAAGTTTATGCAATAGGAAGTGTGGGGGTTGAAAGGCATAATATTTATTTGGATTAGATACCACACATTTTTAATTTGCCCTAAGAAAAATTACATTGGAAAGAAATGATTTGGAATGATTCCTTTAATAGATCTAAGGGATAACGTTTTTTTTTAAGGCTGAGGAGTACAGAAAGAACATTCTTCTGCTTTATTTATTTTTAATTGAAGATGCTATGCAAGCATTTGCCAAATTATTCAAGTGAGAGCCATAATTAGGCAATACAAGTGGGGAGAGAGGAGCAGTAAGTGCCAACAACGAAGCGTCTATTTATGGATATTACCACACATAATGAAAGCAAAATAGTTGTAGCTGTGTATTAAATTTAGAGTATGTTCCTAATAATATTCTCCATGTGTGAAACAGTTGGCAGGAACTGTCAACATAGGAACAAGTTCATGGTGGCTGCATGGCTAAGAAACTAGTGCAAATAATTAAGGATTCAATAAATAAAAGAGCTGGATTTGAACCAAAAAAAAGCATAGGCTACAAGACTTTATAGTACAAAGTGACGTTGTCTGTTCTGAATTATCTCTTTTTATTGCATTCAAAATGTTAACTACATAATTGTCAGATAGCGCCTTTGCAGACAAAGCCAGAATATTTCCCCTTAATATGCCGGGTGGAAATGGATGAATTTGGAAACAATATTTTATTGCTCAAGTGGGTGCAGAATCCTAGGATTAATGTGTTAAAAATAATCACTTGCAAATTTAATTATAGTTCTTATGCCACTGTCTTTTCAAATATGAATAGGATATGTATGAATTCTCTGAATCCTGACTGGAAGGTAACTTCACAAAAGTATTCCTATAGCTATATCTGTTCACTTCGGCCTGTTAGCCAATTCACTAATTTGGAAAAAAAATGGCTCAAGACAAGAATTTGACTGTACTCAAGAAAGAAATGGTAAGATTAATCTACATCAAGTTCTATGTTTTCTTATTTGTAAATGTTAATCTTTCACAAGACACAAACATAAAAATTCTTTCAAAATTTTAAAAAATGTATCGACATTTTCTAAAGTCATTGCAGGAAATTTTACCAACTCCCTCATAAACATACTCTCAAAAATGACGATAGCAAATTATGGAAACTGCTCTGGTGTCCACGATGTGAGCAACATGGCTGTGAAGCTGAGAAAGGGGAGAGAACATCGTGTGACTCCAACAACCACACAAATGTCTAAAGAATCAAAACCAGTTTTTGCCAAGTTAAGGACACATACAAAGGCTGTGAGGCTGCCTCTCCCTAGGGTGTTGGCTGCTATTTTCTCCTATTTTTTCCAACTCTCTTGAAAGGTCATGCTTGTACATACAAAATGTATTGCCCCAAATTGATACTCTCTTAAAATAAAAAATAATTCAGAAAAGTTATTTTGCTTTCAATAAAACAACAAAATATTGAGAATATATTTTCTATCACATCCTTTAAAACAACAACAACAACAACCAAACCACTCAAAAAATATCTAGTCTCCAACTTCTATTTAAATTTTGCCATTCATGACTGATTGCTTTAAAGGGTCTTGTAGCACAGTAGTCCCCCTTATTTGCAGTTTCATTTTTTGTGGTTTCGATTACCAGGTCAACTACACTCCAAAAGTGTTAAATGGAAAATTCCAGGAAAAAAAAATGCAGGAATTTTAAATGGTGAGTAGTGTGATGAAATCTCACACCTTGCTGTGTCATCCCACCTGGGACATGACTCCTCCCTTTGTTCAGCACACTCATACTGTCTACACCTACCCACCCATGAGTCACTTAGCAGCCCTCTTGGTTACAGAACGACTGTCCTGGTGTCTCAGTGCTTGTATTCAAATAGCAATTATTCGACTTACTAGTGGCCCCCAAATGCAAGCATACTGGGCCTGAGTTGTAAATTAAACTTTATCCGGGAGGTATATGCACAGGAGAAAACAGTATATAGAGAGTTTGGTTCTACTTGAAGTTCTAAGTATCACAGCTGGTCTTGGACTAGGTGCCCCTTAAATAAAAGGGGACCACTGTACTTTGTAGAAAACGCAAACTGTGTCTCAGGTTGTGTGACAACAAAATATTCTAAAGAATCTGTGACCAATTAGCCCCCCCTTGTCGCTTTGAAGCCACTGTCAGATAACGCCCCAGCCCTGCAATGCCTTCCTTTTACACACATGCAGTCTTCCCTTGACAGCAAACCCAGTGCGATCTGGTCCTTGTCTAAAATTGTGACCCCGTCTTATAGCTTGTATTCTAGTTCTCCAGTCCCACCAGCTTTCTTTCTGTCGTGGAAACATGAGAGTCATTCCCTGGCCTTGTAAACTGTGCTGTGGTTCTTTAGAAACCCTCCGTCCCATGCCCGTCTGTACCCAGCTCTTTCTTTCTTGTTCCGCAGATCTCAGCTCTCCATGTTATTTCTCAGACAAGCCTTCCTTGCCTACCCCATCGATGGAAACCACCCAAGCTTGGCGCCCTTTTCCTGTGCTCTACCCACTGACATTTGCTACTTTCACTTTAGTTTGGTATTTTCGAATGCGGCTGTTTCCTTTCCCCTCCCCTAGAGGGAAAGTTTGGTGAGAGCTCAGGCCTTCTCTGTCTTTTCACTGGGCAGCATTGTGTCTACCCATGTGAATAGAAAGTGTTGTCAGGGAGGCTTGACAGACCTTCGATGAATGGATGGATGGACAGATACATAACTAAGTGAGTAAAGGAGAAACTACAGGGTGTAGTAGCAGAATAACCATCGGTGGATCCGGTTAGTGGGTGAGACTAGAACAGCGTGGACTCAAGCTGCCTCTGGTAACAAAGTCAGATGTCATGGTCCAGGTTTAGAGACTGGAAAAGAGGATCCTATTTCAGTTTAGAAAAGGGGTGGAAGGGGACAGACTGCAACTGCAAAGCTGAACTGGGAGTCCTGACCTTGGTGACTGAGGCGGAAGTGGACGGATCGCCTGTCTGGGCTGAATGCAGGATCCTAGGTGAGGGACTGCTTCTGCTTGAACGCAGTCTTTCTACCCAATTGCTTTGTTATACATGATATGGCATGAATTCAGCCTGAGGATGAATTTCCTCCAAAAAATCTTTTAGAGGGAATAACTAACGTACCTAGCAGGTTCCCCCATGAAGAGCTTTGCAAAAGATTCCTATAGCATTTTCGGTTTATAGTCAAATGAGTGGAAATCTTTCATAGAGCATTTCTGTGTCAACACATACTCCATTCCAGCGTTCCCTTTTCAATTGTGTGTTTGGTATTTGCTTTGTTTTGTTTTTCTTGTCATTTTCTTTGACAAGATTCAGCATGGGGGAGAGGCAGTGACTAACCCACTGCTCCCGAAAAAACATAAAAGTAACTTAGATTCCAACACTCTTCAACATGCAGCTGTTCATCCTGTAAAGGATCTTGGCAGCTAAAGTTCATGATGACTATTGAAATACAGGAGATTACAATGCTCATATTATCATATTGTTATATGATTATTATAACATGAAGTTAAAAATAAACAATATGCTGAAAGACATGGTTGTTGAAATCCTTGTTGCAAAATGTAAATAAATTGTTCTCATAATATTTTTCATGAGAATTGCTTATTGTTAGTATGTGAAACTAATACGATAAATTAGAACACCCTGAATGAGGTTCTGTTGTTTAAGTACAATTACCATAGTGCTATTCATAGGAAAATTAATCTGAATTTGGCAGTATTTTACAGAATAGAATTTTATGAACTCTGGTATCAATAAAGCATGCTGGCAAATAAACTGATCAATAACAAACAAGTATTATTTTTATTATTGTTGTTGTTGTGGTAGGTGGTGTTACTTACAGAGGTCACATGAGCTGGGCCACCACCCTGCCTTGAGGACATTGCATAGAGAGCTTCTCAACAAGCCAAGACAAAGAAAAAGTAGGTCTGCCCTTCCATGCCCAGTGAATGTAACACTCATTGTGTTTAGCCTGGGGGTCTCTTCCCTGATTTTAATTTCAGATCTGTATTTTATTACCCTCAAAGAAAAGAGCGAAATTATTGTTGATGTGGAAAATAGAAAATTTGAGAACAACCAGTTTAAATACCCAGTTTTTAAATTTGAAATCATGTTTCAGTGGATAAATCTGGAGAAGATGGCAGAATATTACTTTGGGGTTCTTTGAGGGCGAGGGTGCTTACTGCCTACTGATCATGTGGGATTATTGAGGGCCTGCCAATTTTCCCTGTGCTACAGAGATTGTGAGTTGAATGGACTCAGAGAGAAAGGGCAGATTCCCGAATGGCAGGCTAATATCCGGGTCCAATTTCCATCTCAAAGTGGCAGAAGAAAATGACTTTCCTTGTGAACACGACTATAGATTATTCTAACATTTCTCTTTAAATATGCCTGATGTAATCTTAACTGACTGATTAAGATCTTGTAGGTGTCTTTTTTTTTTTTTTTTTTTTTGACGGAATCTGGCTCTGTCGCCAGGCTGGAGAAGATATTACAGGTGCCTTTACGGGAATAACCTGAGTCCAACAGAGGAAAGCCACATTAAAACAAAAACAAAAAAAAGAACAACATTTTTGTTCTGCCTTACATTACCTCTAGAGCAATAGGCTAAGTTAGATACACTCAGAGAGATTGCCTCTCAAGCTTCAGGACCTGGACCACAGAATATGGCAGATGTATTCTGAAAATTACTCCATGGGAAATCCCATGGGCCTTCAGTTCCCCAGGGAAAGTTGGGGAACAGCGTGCTTTTAGACAGAATGCTGAGTAACCACAGTTTGGAAGAGAAAAAGTTGACATGATGAACAGATGGAAGGGCTTGATGTTTTTAAATGGAAGTTAAAGAAGAAAGAGGCAATAAAATATGGACAAATACTAATTTTCAAGTATGAAGAGATCACACTGTGGGAGTTGAACACATCTCCAGAGAGACTCATTAACATCTGTAAAAGGAGACATCCTCTTCGGTCGCTAATCTCAACTTTCTCTTCGAGAAAAGTTGGCAAACTGGAAATTATGGAGTGTTGGAAACAGAGAGGGCTGCATGGAGACAGCTGTTGGACAAGAGCTCTGATGTTCATTTAAGGGATGCAGCTGGTGGAATACATATCCCACCTCCTCATGATCTGTCAGGCTATCCCTCTTGGTCTCTCTCTGTTTCCTACAGGTCAGCTCCTGGAGTGCAGGATATGCTGGAATAAGTAGAAGGTGGAAGTCAACGTGCTTGGGAGCAATGCATGGTCACCAGCCCAACCCCAACAACTGCTGATGTCGCATCAGGTCCCTCCATCTGCAGGGGACCCAGGAAGAAGAGGACACATTGCTGCTGTTCATTAAGTTAGATTCTGTTACATCACAGCGGGGGAGAAATGGGTAACAAACAAACTCGTAGTATCTGCTACAACACTATTTTATTTTTTTCAAAAACTTACAAACCAAGAAAAGACAGGAACAGACATAAGCATGGATAGATAGAATTCAGTCCCATCTCACCTAAGGTATTGAAAAATGATGTGGTTGAAAGAATACAGAATAATAAATTAGGCAGGTAATACTCAAATTATAATTTGATTAACCAAATACTCAAATGTTCAACTTTCCCTACAATCTAGATTTAAATTCACTACGAATAAATAAAATTGCTAATTCTGTGAAAAAAGAAAATGTCGATAGATGAGAAAAACAATTGCTCATACTCAGAACTAATTTGTAGTTTATGGATAACATGAGCATCATTTTGTTTAAGTTTGCATAATTGAGTATGAGCTGTCTTGGTCTGGGATCCTAGGAGAGAAGACTAGGGTAAGACTTGGATGCTGTTACTTGATTGGAAAGTACAGTCCCAGAGATGTGTAGCTGAAGTCAGAGAAAAGTAAGGCAGAAAGGAGGGGTGGGACACCAGAAAATTCTGTGCATAGGGTCACTGCTTCGTGAGGAAAATTAGTCTGTTGGGTGACCAGCCCCTTGAGGGGTGGAATGGGGAGAGAGCCGTTGTAGCTTTCTGCCTCTTTTTGAGGACTTCTTTCGTTCCATGTCTGCTCCATGGGGCGGTAACTCCCCAGCACCGCTGGGTTACCTCACCTGGCGCCTTCAGCAGTCTCTGGGAAGCCAGATCTGTGCCCTTCTGCCAGGGTCTCTGGTATTGTCCCATAATCAGCTGGATGAAGGACACTGGAGACATTAGAGACTGAAAATCTGAGATGGCACAGAAAATATCCCCAACTAGTAAAAGTTTAGGACACCATCATTCAAGTGAAAATTCCAAATTTGAAAAAAATCCAACTTGTTGCATTCCAAACTTAGACAGAATTTTGCAAACAGAAATTGCTGTTGTATTTTTTGTAACACTGTTTTATTGTATTATTTACTGACAAGTACATAAACAAGACAAATGTTACTAATGGATAATCAATGTGTCTTGGTAGATAATGATTTTTAAAAATTCAATTACTCAAACTTGTGATTTTGAAGTCATTACACATTTTATTTATAAATATTTTACAAGGTAGTATAGTCAGATTTAATTGTGTACTTTACTTGCAACTTCTCATCATGTCATTTGTATATAAAAATCTATATACAAAAATCTATATAGATTTTATATACAAATGACATGATGAGAAGTTGCAAGTAAAGTTCATTAATGGTATGATTTGTGTCCTTATTCCCATTTCAAAGGACAATGAAAACTAAGAATATATGTTTAGTAACATCTTCTTCCAAATACGTTATGGTTCAGCATGAAGCACAAATTTTATTTAAGGGTTTACTACATTTTCATGATTTGAAAAACTCTGAAATATTACTCAGCCCAGATAAAATATTCCACTCTGGAAGAATGTGTTTGGTTGGTTGATGCCTTGGAGATCAATTATTCTGAAATAGTAAGTTCAATCTGGCATCTTTCAAAGTCATCTCTCCCACAACCACCTGAAGGAATGATAATATGGCAGGAAATCAAGAAAATGAAGGATTTTTAAAGCCTCCATTGGAAAAAAGAATGGGTTCTTATAGTCACTGTGACCTTGGTGCAGGGTATTTTCTGGGGGATTGATGACCAGCTTGGATGATCAACTCTCCCAGCTGATCATTAATCCCCAGGCAATGCCCCTGTCTGTATCACCATTGTTTAATTCAATTATTTGTGGTGTGGGCTTTACTTTGTGAATATTTTATTGTTCAGTAGGGCTCCTTGACTTTCCTCTCTCCCTGTGCAATTCTATTTATTTGACGTAGACCAACTCCCGTCTGCATTCCCTCACACACTCAGAGCTACCTCTAATTCATGGAGAGGAAAATATATGTGCATTCACGGATGCAGATATGGTTATGCGAACATTTTGTGTGGAAATATTTATAAACAAATTCAAATAAACATAGACTAGCAATGTGCATATATGCCAGTTTTATAAATCACTGTAGGTTGTTTTACCAGAGTGTGTACTTTTATATCCAAGTGAGGATTAGATGTGTGAGATTTTCCATAAGGCCAGAATTGGGTATCACCATTCAGATAAGGTTGGATGTTACTAGTTGAATAAACAGTTATAGTCTCGTAACAAAAGAACGGAATTTAAATATTAGAAGCAGAATAAAAAATGCAACATCATTAATTATCTCAATGTGCAGGTATCTGGTATCTGGGTCAATGTCGATGTCTACACGTGGTTAAGGACCGTGTACTTTCAGACTGATGGGCAGATGGGCACAGTACCTAGCATTCAGCATTCGTGGCCAGAGAGATCAGGTTCAGATCTCAGCTCCATCCTAAGACTAGAGTGCTTTGAATACATTGCTAATTCTCCTATTAGGTACCTAGGGAGCATTACTACTGAAGTGTTTTTGAGAGGGTTAAACATGGAGCTCTCACATGGTTCACTCTTGTGAATGGTATGCAGACATATTCCATAGGTCATATAACTCTCAGTGTGGATGTGTGTGAATATGCACACATACAGATGTATGCAGTTTTATTATAAGCACACAATTCCATTTGTAATGTTTGTGTCTGTTCAAGATGTTTTTCTAATAATAAATGAGTTTATTGAGTTATAAAGCTCTCACCTCATTTAAATGGAAGTAATTTAAAATAAAATAATGATATATTCCAATGATACATTTGAATTTTATTAAATTTGTTATATTTATAAAGTCTTTGTATTTTATTTTGTGCATAAATTACATGTAATCTAATTTTTATAAATATGGCAATAGTCCTAGGAATATTGGAAACCTTATCCCCCCAGAAAGCATACAACTGGTTGATAAATGACTGAGTTTTACCCAATCACTTCTCTGTGTCGTTGCAATACTAGACATATTTTAGAATTTCTTTTCTCTTACTGTGATGATTTCCATGAATGCATAATTACCATGAGTTTCAAAGCATTCGATTGTTTCTTAGGTTTTTGTTTTGTTTTGTTTTGTTTTTTTAATATCGATGCCGTTGAACAAGGCATTTCTCACTTTAGGCACCACACAGAACTTCCTTTAGGATAACTGAACCGAAACAACTTCTCTCTGCCTTTCTTCAGAACCTTTCCCATTTAATCTACATTTAAAAATCAGTAAAGCGGGACTCCTTTTGCTCTTCAGGAAAGAGTTGTAGTCTTCTCAATGCCCATCAAACAAACACAACAATAAACAAAATCCAACACAATGATAAATGCAATACATATCTCCCCTTTGAAGTTTAAAATTTAAATATTTCATGTGTAAGAATATTGCCACTGATATGCACTTACATTTTATAATGAGCATGTAAAATAAAACATTGTGGAAACCACTATTTTTAAGGATGTATGTTAATCTGATGTGTTAAACGAGTTAATCCAGACATCATTGAATGAGTTCATCTAGGCATCATTTCATTCTAACAGGATAATCTTCATCTCTCATCAGTGGAATCTGAACATTCAATAAATTTCTGTTCAGTTTCTGATGGTTCAGGACAGAAAAAAAAAAATGTTGCTTATGTCTTTTCAATGGATATTGGTTTAACATAGTAAGGTCTTGTCCACGCTCTGAGTAATAGCCAAATGCCTCAATTTATAAACTAAGATTACACAGAATAAAGTTCTTACTGAGCTGTAATAGAAATTTTAGAAGTACCTGGCATGCATCATGTTGGAAAACAAAATAATATTTAGAATATTTGACAGTAAAATATAATAATTTTGTCTAAATTAAAATAAATTATGTTTGGAAGAAAATGTTCAGTGGAAGATCACAAACAATACATGACAAAGATATAAAAAATTCCCAGATTTGGGGGGAGGGTTTAAAATAACAGGAACCATTGAAAGTATATTTGTGTACATTCGTTTATAGTTTCACACATTAAAATTTCTAAACTCCTAAATTCTTTCTTTTGTGAATCGCATGAGTACATAAAATATTGTGTCAGGGTTTCCACTATAAATGTTATTTCTCAGAGATTTACAACTTTTACCATAAAAATGTGACCTCCGGCATTAACTATCTATTCTCAGCAGTGAGACTGACATTTTTACGTGCCAACTTTTATACGCAAGCCAAAAAAACAAAGCTAGCAGTAGAGTTGTTTTCAGGCCAAGTATAATTGCTGAGAACATACTATAGCAGTTTAAGATGCATGCCTGAATTATACTCACTGAGAGTCGACAACATTCATAAAAGGGCAGTTAATTAGTCTGTAATCAGGTCTAATCATATTTTATTTGTGAAAACACTTAAACGAGCCTGACATTGGTCTGGGTGTTACTTTTTTCCAAGAGACTAGAGACCGGCTACTGGCTCTCCCACCTCCCCTGACTTCCACGTGACAGTTCATTACACACAAATGCGCTTTGTGGCCTTACTAGTTTATGAGAAAGGAAAATGTAGGCATCCAGTAGTTCCTATGAGAAATGAACATTGACTTTCTCTGAAGAAAATATAAATGGATTGACTTAATTGGGCTCCGGTCATTGGAGCAATTAATAATAGATTGTGTCATAGTGAGGGCTTTGTTTGTATTTAAAGCAATAAATTATAAGTATTAAATGTATATTTATTCCAAGTTAAACTCATTTCTAATTGACATGTTACTTAGCCCAAGGCTTTTAAGATCTTTTAGTATAATTAAATTAATAGAAAGCTATAGATCACAGCATGATAAACAAACAGTCCAGCTTTTAATATGACAGATATACACAACAGGCCATGTAAGTAGATCATTATTATCGGTTTAGGTTCAGCAAAAACACAGCTGGAATGAGAAGAGAACAAGCAGGTGAAGCCATGCTAAAGTGGGGGGAAGCCATGCTAAAGTGGGGGGAAGCCATGCTAAAGTGGGGGACACGAGAGACTCCATATTTGCCCTTGTCTATCTCACCAGCGTCAGAAATTCCAGGCTGGATGGGAACTTCATTATGAAAATGTCCTGGTTGGATCGATTCCCTATACCAGAAGCTTTTAAAACCCCACATCAAACATTTAAAGGGTATTATGGTCACCTCAGGCTTTGGGTAGTCGAAAGATGGAATAGTGTTTCACTTATATAGTGCCAAATTAGCTATCTCTACTTCTTGTGAATTTTCTAAACCTGAATTCATGCAGTGGTTAACGATAAATGCATATTGTAAATACTATCAACCAAGGATGCACTGCAGACTTCAATTTTTATAATTTCATTAATTTGAAAGCCTCAACATGCTTCATAACAGTGTGTTTGCCTTGTTCTGACAATGTGCTGCAGACACAAATATAGTCTTCTCTAATATCGAAACAATTGAGAAATAGGCTATGTTCACAGGCTGAGTTGCTTTGTTTCAAAACCAGAATGGTTTGTTTTTGCCCGTTGTGCTGACACCAAATATTTTCTTTGCACTGATGTAACTTGTCAGTGAATGTGGGCTCATGTCCATATTTCTAGCCTCCTGGTGGACTGATACTTGTCATTTTGTATGTACCCTGTTTAATTCCAAGAAATTGCACCTCAAGAACAGGGGCATCTCTTAGTAACCTTTGTATCCCAATGGTCATTTTGCCATTCACATAGCAGGTGTGCAGTAAGTGCTCATCTGGTGAAGGAGTGCATTACTGTCCGGGCATTTCCTGCTACGAAATGAGTCATCTTCTTGGTGAGATAAAACCTGAGGAGTCATGCGAATCTTCAAGGTAAAGTTCTGTGTATGCGAAGACACAGATCCTATGTGTCTTTGTAAATTGTGAATCTGCTAATCACTTCTTGAGTGTAATTAAAGGTATAAGAGGTCCTAAAACCAAACCAGTAGGGCACCTTGTCCAGGTTGTACTTGAAGCTTTAGTGAATGCTTACACTTTTGAGTTTATTGATAGCAACACTTTTCATTCCCAAAATATTATACAGACATTGTGTTGCAGTGTAGACAACTGAAAGCTTTGCTGCTTCCGTTTGGTAGGCTAGGTGTTTCAGTTCCGGGGGTTGCGGGGGGTGGTCTAGAATGTTTTGTAATGGTTAATTACGTTTTTATTTATCTATCCAGGTAAGAATTCTTAGATAAAGAGCTCCTGAGTATCACGTATTCCATGTGCCAATTTCCGTGTGGCATTTTCTATATTATTGGGACAGCTGTAGCCTTCTAAAATAAACTTTTTATTTTAAAATAATTTTAGATTTACCAAGTGTTGCAAAGGTAGTACAGGGTCCACTTATATTGCTTGCTAGGTTTCCTTATTGTTCACATTTTATTTATTATAGTGCTTTTGTCACAACTATGGGAACAACCCTGGAACATTACAATTAACCAAATGCCAGAACTTATTCAAATAACAGTAGTTTTCCCACTGATTGTTTTCCTTTGTTCCATGATCCCGTCCTAGAGACCACACTAGTCCAGTCTACATGGCTTCTGGGAGGTTTCCTAGGTGTGTGAGGCTGCGCCTGGTTCTTCGTATTCAAAACTATTATCTCCAATATTTTCCAGATGGATCATGGGCACTGCCCTGTTTGCCCCCCTTCCTCCTTTGATTATTAATTCCTCTGATTATTGGGGGAGCATGTGGCAGGGGCCCACTTGGATGTTCTTGGAGCACTTGCTCCGATAGCCTGTGTTTTCATACTGAAACTTCAACAGCAGCCATGTCAGTAGGAATACTGCCGCACACAGAAAGCCCTTCTGACTTCCTCCCAGCCCGGGGAGAAAACCCACCCGGAACGGCTCACTCATGGTAAGGAACCCACGTGGAACCTGTCATGAGGCTACCTCCCTTGTCCTAATACAATAATTTTCCTTTACCTTCTTTTACACTGTGTTTCCACAGGAAAGCCTGAGTATCTAGAACACATTCACTAGAAATGCTCCTGACCAGAAGAAGGCAATTAAACCAGTCAGTACTGGTTTCAGTTCATCTGGGTTTCATATTATTAAACTAACAGAAGGTGCATAAAAAACAGGAGCTTAATTAAAAGTTTTGTACAGGAGGCATATTTTCAGAGACCAGGGCCATAGTAGTTTTGTAAGATGAGTAATTTAGAAGACTGAAATATTTGGCAAAGGTTCATGCCATTCCTTGAAATATATTGTTCACTATGAAGTGGAGCTAGTCTAGGCTGGGCACTTTATTTTGCACCTGCAAATGAGAAAAGTCATTATAGCTGAGGAGATGATTCAGCCAATGCAGTATCTGACTTCTCAGTGGGGAGGACATTTTTTGTCTGGAAGCAATGGATATATATGATTCTAATGAAATGGGCCATTAAAATTTAACTAATAATATAGAGCACAATTTTAGTTTTTAAAGCCTTACTTAACATTCAGTAGAGTATTCAATTTACCTCTAAGACTTTTGAAAGAAATACAGAAAATTTGATGTGATAGACTGTCAGATTCATCAATTATGTCAATGTATATATTTGAATCTGTTATTTCCTTGGTTTATTTAATTTTGTGCCTAAGGGCTTTGAAAACCATCTATTCTAGAGAATAAGGCCTTTATCTGGGATTTAAATAGGTCATTTAACTTTATTGTCATTCTGCATAATGACTCTAAATCCAATAATCTCAGTGAAACCCTTAAAATACATTTGTAAGTTCAATAACATAATTAGGAATTAAAAAGCACAAAATAAAAGTTTAATCTGCACAATTACACTACTTACCGGATGTTATAATTTCTTTAGTTACACTTCAATTAAAATTTCAAAATTGCTGAATATTGTTCTACTTTTAAGATGGATTCATTAATTGTCCCTAAACCAATGTAAGCACAGGTTTTCTTTTTAATATCTGCTACCTGATATAATTATGTTATATATAATTATTTGATCACAGGCAGTTTACGAGTCATGCCTTTGTACTAGCTGTCTCTCTATACCTCACAATGTGCAGGCTGGATTCAATTACATATTTTAATATGTTTTATTTAGGAAAAACAGGTGGCACCCACAACCCTACCCCATAGTGTGGTGATATTGTGATGATCAACCTAAATTTAGATCAATGGGTAATTAAACCGGATTCCAACATTGTGTTACAATGTGAAGTCCAGATGGACTTCAATTAGCAAAATCCCTTTATGCACTGAAATAGACTTGACTTGAGTTCTTTACAAACTCTGGCTAGGATATTTGGATTGGAGTACATGGTTTACGTGGGCTGCTTCTCAAATGTCTCCATTGGTCAGGGACACCATCTGCAAGGCTGCCTAAATGGATGATCCCTAGCCACAAGTATTAGACCTTTTCAATGAGAATCTTACATGACAAAGAGTTGATAAAACAAAAGCACAGAAAAATTGTGAATGAGTTCTGTGTTCAGTGGATTAATTATCTGATTTATGAAACTTGTGGCTAGCCTCAGTCAGGATTCTTCACGTTGTTGGCTCTCTGCTTAATTCTGGAGTGTTGGGAAGATGATCATGAAACAGCACAAGAAAGCGAACTGAGAAGCCTCCTGGACATTTTGTCAGACAGGTGATAAAGTCCTTTTGACCTCCATACTCAATTTAGTAAAACCAAAAGACTAGACTTCATTTTCATCAAGGTGTATCTGGAGGCATTACAATGTTGCTGTTTTTCTTTGTGTTAATCTCTAAACCAAAGAACAGTTGTTCCAGTCTGTGTCTTTAGTTGCACATGACATTTTTTTAAAAAAGCATTTAAGCATGCTAAATTAATACATAACTGAAACTGGTTTAATTTGGAAAGGGCAGTTAGAAAGAGATTTGCAATTTATTCTTAAACCACAAAAATAGATGTCTACTCATTGTTTTAATTAGTAAAGCACCCAATGCAATATAACATTTTTAAAATATTTTTTTATAGAATACATTTAGATTTAGAAAAAAAGTAACAAAGAGAAAATAAAACAATGGTTACCAAGGTCTAAGCTTAGGGAATCTGGAGGAGAAAAAGATGTAGGTCAAAATATACAAAGTAACAGATAGGTAAGATGAACAAGTTCAAAGATCTAAACTAAAACATGAGGAGTACAGTTGATAAGTGTACTGTATTCAGGATTTTTGTTAAGTGAGTAGATTGTAGCTGCTCTTGCCACAGTGGTAAGAATGTATAACTACCTTAGATGTGGTGGACATGTTAATTTGTTTCATTATAATAACCATTTTATTGTCACATATCTTACAACATCATGTTGTATACCTTAAATATACACAATAAAATATATTTCTTTAACACAAAGAGCTGCTGTATATTGTTCTCTCAGATTTCCCTAATGTTAACATATTACATGAAGATGTCACATTTGTGAAAACTAAGCAAATTGTACTCAAAACCATTAGTAACCTGCTGACTGTATTTGAATTTTAGCAGTTTTTCTACTAGTATTCTTTCCTGTTCCAGGATCCAATCCAGAATCACACAGTGCCTTGTTCATTGTGCCTCCTTAGCATCCTCTAATTTATGATAGCGTCACAATCGTCCTTTGTTTTTCATGGTCTTGAGACTATTGAAGAGTAACTGGTGTAGTATTTTGTAGTATGTCCCCCAGTTTGGGTCTGTCTGATGTTTTCTTATCATGAAACTAAAGTTATGGGATTTAGAGAAGAAGATCACCAGGGTGAGGGCCCTTCCCATCACATTTTTTAGAGGTTGCACGGTGGGTATGTGGTATCCTGTTCATGGCAGCCTTGGCTACTCAGCTCAGGTAGGGCTTCCAGGCTTTTCTGCCATAGGTCACAAAGTTCTCCTCTCCAAGCACTGCTGTTTGCACAGGAGTCCCTAAGTGTTACCTACACTCAGGAGAGAGAGAGAGATGAAGTACACCTTATGGAGGGATGTGTCTACAGAGTGTACCTGGACTTGTTCTGTAAGGAAGATCTCTGACATGACATTTTAAAAGGAATAACACATGTAGACATCTGCCTCATCACATCAATAATCAAACAGGAAAGGCAGCCAATGACAAATCTTCCAGAGATAAAGTGATCTCTGGAAATGATCTGGAAATAAAAATAATTTCTTCATTATTTTTTCTAAATTGCATGTTGTCAATGTAAAACAAGGTAAGTTTTAATAGAAACATCATTTCTAAAGGAAACACATAGGAAACACGGAAATCAGATTCTGTTAAGAAGAGATCTTACTATTCACAATAGCAAAGACTTGGAATCAACCCAAATGTCCATCTGTGACAGACTGGATTAAGAAAATGTGGCACATATACACCATGGAATACTATGCAGCCATAAAAAAGGATGAGTTTGCGTCCTTTGTAGGGACATGGATGCAGCTGGAAACCATCATTCTTAGCAAACTATCACAAGAACAGAAAACCAAACACCGCATGTTCTCACTCCTAGGTGGGAACTGAACAATGAGATCACTTGGACTCGGGAAGGGGAACATCACACATGAGGGCCTATCAGGGGGAGGGGGGAGGGGTGAGGGATTGCATTGGGGAGTTATACATGATATAAATGATGAATTGATGGGTGCTGANCAGGGCCTATCATGGGGAGGGGGGAGGGGTGAGGGATTGCATTGGGAGTTATACCTGATATAAATGATGAATTGATGGGTGCTGACGAGTTGATGGGTGCAGCACACCAACATGGCACATGTATACATATGTAACAAACCTGCACGTTATGCACATGTACCCTAGAACTTAAAGTACAATAAAAAAAAAAAAAAAGAAGAGATCTTAATATAGGATTATCCTCTGTGGATAATCAAGTAGATTTTTCTTTATATTTTTTTGTAAGAGTTTTATGGTGACAGGTCTTACATTTACGTCTTTAATCTATTTCCAGCTAACAACTTTTTTTGTGTATGGTGTAAGGCAAGGGTCCAATTTCAGTGTTTTGCATGTGGATATCCAGTTTTCCCAACCTCATTTATTAAAGAGACTTTATTTCTCCCTGGTGTATTCTTGGTCACCTGTCAAAGATTAGTTAACTATATATATGCATGAGTTTGTATTTGGGTTTTATTCCATTGGTTTGTATCTGTATGCAATTACCATAGTGTTTGATTACTACAGCTTTGTAATATAGTTTTAAATCAGGAAGTGTGATGTCTCTAAAAATTTTTATGATTGTTTTAATTATTAAGAGTCTCCTGTAGCTACATACTAATTTTAGTTTTTTTCTTTTTTATTAACATATTTAATATGAAGATATTAAATGTTAAGTTTTTTCTTCTTTATAAAACTATTAAAATGCTTTGAAACATTTATTTATTTTAACTTTTATTTTAAGTTTATGGGTACATGTGCAGGTCTGCTACATAGGTAAACTTGTGTCATGAGGGCTTGTTGTATGGATTATTTCATCACCCAGGTATTCATCCTAGTACATTATAATTTTGATAGAGATTGCACTGAACTATAGATGGTTTTGGTTAATATGTGCATTATAACAACATTTGTTTTTTCAATCCATGAACAAAGGATAACTTTCCATTTATTTCTCTCTTTTTCAGTTTCTTTAATTTATATCTTATAGTTTTCAGTGTACAGATTTTTCATCCCCTTTGTTAAATTTTTTTGTAAATGTTTTATTCTTTTCTATGCTATTGTGAATGGAATTGTTTTCTTAATTTTTAGAGTACATTCTTAGTGTATAGAAATGCAACACATTTTTGTGTGCTGATTTTGTATCCTGCAAGTTTATTTTATTCATTTAGTAGCTTTAATGATTTCTTTACATAGGATTATGCCATTTGCCAAGAGAGAAAATTTGACTTTCTTTTCGAATTTGAATGTTTTTTTTCTTTTTCTTCTCTAATTACTCTTGCTAGGAATTCTAGTACGATCTTAAGTAGAAGTGGTGACAGTGTACATTCTTGTCTGGTTCCTAATCTTGAAGAAAGACTTTCAGCTTTTTATCATTAAGTCTGAAGTTTTCTGTGGATTTCTTATATATGGCCTTTGTTATGTTGAAGTACATTCCATCTAGATCTAATTTCTTGGGGGTATTTATTATAAAAATAAGTTGAATTTTGTCATTTTTTATATATCTTTTGAGATAATCATACGATTTTTATTCTACATTCTGTTAATGTGATGCATCATGCTTATTAATTCACCTACATTTAATCATCCTTGCACTGTAGTAATAAATCCGACTTGATCATGGTACATGATCCTTTTCATGTGCTTTCAAATTTACTGATCATATTTTGTCGAGAAATTTTGCATCCACGCTTATCAAAGAGATTGGTCTCTAGTTTTCTTTTCTAATAGTGTAATCTGACTTTGGTATGAGGGTAATACTTGCCTCATCAAATTCTTCATTAAAGTAATTTGAAAGTATTCGCTCCTCTTCAATTTTTGAGAAGAGTTTTAAAGGATTGGCGCTACTTCTGGTATGGATGCTTGGTAGAACTCACCCTTGAAACCTCCCTGTCTTGGGTGTTTTGTTGCTGTTGGGAGGTTTTAAATTACTGCTTCTGTCTCCTTAATTTTGTTGTTGTTGTTGCTGTTGTTACGATTTTCTATTTTTTTTTAATTAATTCAGTCTTGCTTGGTTTTACGTTTTAGTTATCCACTTTATTGGCAGATAATTGTTTATAGGTCTCTTATGGTCCTCTCTTTATACTACTGTGGTATCAGTCGTAATGTCTCTTATTTATATTATGTTATACACTATTATTTATTATGTATCACAAGACATAAAATTATATATGTATACATATATAATTGTATATGTATATAATTGTATATGTATTACATATACATATGTATATATGTATTTTATTATACATATGGTATACATATTATATATGTATATACACTATACATATTTATTATATATGTATAATATATA
>NW_016816648.1:1738586-1816241 GCF_001698545.2 Rhinopithecus bieti
TATATATATATTATATATATAAAACAAAATCCACCTCCCAAATTACAACCCTTAATATTCAAACCCTCTCGCTTGCTTCTTCTTTCCCTGTCAGTGACATGCTCTAGATAAGCCCACATTTCTGCCTTTGCTATGCTTGTGCTCCTCCAACTGAGAACTGCTGAGAGAAATATAACGACTGATATGATGCATTTATACAAATAAGGTTAAAGAAACAGACTGGTATAGTCTGGGTTGACAGGGGAGGCACTGAGGTTGACTGCCTACATGAAGAAACAGCTCAGTGGGGAAGTGCAAATTATAAGATGCCACTACACACCCATTAGAGTGTCTAAAATAAAAAATATTTGAGCACACCAAGTATTGGTGAGGATGTGGTAGAACTGGGACTCTCATGCCTTACAGGTAAGAATGTAAAATAGTGGAAATAATTTAGAATACAGTCTGGCAGTTTCTTAATAAGTGCATAATACCTATCATATATTTGAACTATTTAAATTATATACCCAAGGGAAAATAAAATATATTTTTATACAAAGACTTACACATGAATATTCTTAGTGGCTTTATTTGTAATAGCCCACAACTGGAAACAAGTTAAATGGTCATCAATAGGTTAATAAGTAAACACTGTAGTCTATTTATGTAAAAAAGTACTACTCAGCAACACAAATCTATGAACTATTGACTGCAACAACAATATAATTGAATTTTACTGTAATTATGCAGAGTAGTAGAAGCTAGATAAAAAAGAATGCATATGATATAATTCCATTTATAAAACTGCTTTATATTGATAGATTAATGCATGTTAGAAGTTTCTCCGAGGTAAGCTCGGTGTGTAGGGAAGGACAGAAGAAAGGGATAACAGAGGGGCATGAAGACATTATGAGGGTGCTAGATGTGTTCACGATTTTGATTCTGGGGGGTGGTTTCATGGGTGTATATAATGGCAAAATTCATCACATTTTATACTTTAAGTATGTATAGTTTATTCGTGTTAATGACACCTCAATAAAACTGTTAAAAACTTCACAGCCTGTTGTGGTGATGGCTATAATAACAGCCCATGCTTCACCACTACACACGGCAGTATATGCGTTTAACAAATCTGTACCTGTACCCTGTAAATCTATTTAAAAACTAACTAATAAATAAAAATAAAATTGTACAGCTTGTATTACCCATCTACGATGTAAAATTGTTAAAAGTTTTGAAAAATAATTCAAATTTAAAAGTTTGAAAAAATGCCATCAAAGAATTACCTTCATTTGCCTGTCTTTTGTATAAAAGCTGTTTTAACAGGGATGAGATGATATCACGTTGAAGTTTTGATTTGTACTTTGCTGATGATTAGTGATGCAAGCATTTTTTTCGTATAACTGTTGACCATTTGTGTGTCTTCTTTTGAGAAATGTCTGTTCAGGTATTCTGCCAATTGATCAACTGGATTATTTGATTTATTTTTTTGAGTAGTTTGAGCTCCTTATGTATTCTGATTATTAACCCCCGGTCAGATGGGTAGACTGTAGACATCTTCTCCCATTCTCTGGGTTGTCTCCTCACTTTGTTGATTGTTTTCTTTGCCATGCAGAAGGTTGTTAGCTTGATGTAATCCCATTTGTCCAAGTTTGTTTTAGTTGCCTGTGCTTCTAGGGTGTTACTCAAGAAATACTTGCCCTGTCCAATGTCCTAAAGAGTTCCCACAATGTTTGCTTTCAGTGGTTGAATAGTTTCAGTCTCATATTTAAGTCTTTCCTCATTTTGATTTCATTTTTGTATATGGCAAGAAATAGGGGTCTAATATCATTATTCTGAATATGGGTGTCCCCTTTCTTGAAGAGACAGTTCTTTCCCCAATGTATGTTCTTGGCACTTTTGTCTAAAATAAGTTTACTGTAGCTGTGTGGATTTATATCTGGGCTCTCTATTCTGTTCCATTGGTCTATTTGCCTATTTCTCCTCACTCCAGCTAAAATGCCTTTTATCCAAAAGATACGCAATAACGAATGTCTGTGAGGATGTGGAGACAAGGGAACCATTGTAAACTGTTGATACGAATGTAAATTAGTACAGTCACTATGAAAAATATTGTGGAGGTTCCTAAAAAATACTAAAACCCAAACTACCATGTGATCCAGCAATCCTCCTTCTAGGTAGGCATCCAACAAAAAGGAAACCAGTACACAGAAGACACATATATGTTCCTATGTTCATTATAGCACTCTTCAGAATAGCCAAGATTTGGGATCAACCCAAGTGTCCATCAATGAAAGACTGAATAAAGAAAAGATGAGAGATATACATAATTAAATATTATTCAGACACAAAAAGAATGAGATCCTGTCATTTGCAACAACATGGATGGAAGTGGAGGACATTATGCTAATTGAAATAGCTAGGCACAGAAAACCAAATTTCACATATTCTCACTCATATGTAGGAGCTAAAAGTTAAAGCATTTGAACTCCTGGACATAGAGAGTAGAATAAATGATAGTTACCAGAGGCTAAGAAGGGTGGCAAGAAGGGGAGAAAAAGTGTGGATGGTTAAGGGGTGCAAAAATACAATTAGAATGAATAAGATATAGTGTCTAATAGAACAACACAGTAACTATAATCAACAAAAATTTATTGTATGTTTAAGCATAACTAAAAGAATAAAATCGAAATGATCCTGATATGGTTTGGATTTGTGTTCCCATTTGTATTAGTCTGTTTTCACGTTGCTGATAAAGATACTCAAGACTGGGCGATTTACAAAAAAAGAGGTTTAATTAGACTTCCTTATCTGGCTGGGGAGGCCTCACAATCATGGCAGAAGGCAAGAAGGAGCAAGTCACATCTTAAGTAGATGGCAGCAGGCAAAGAGACAGAGCTTATGCAGCAGAACTCCTCCTTTTAAAACCATCAGCTCTCATGAGACTTATTCACTATCATGAGAACAGTATGGAAAACACTTGCCCTGATTATTCAATTACCTCCCACCGGGTCTCTCCCACATATGGGAATTCAAGATGGGATTTGGGTGGGGACACAGCCAAATCATATCATTCTGCCCCTGGTCCCTCCCAAATCTCACATCCTCACTTTTCAAAACCAATCATGCCTTTCCAAGAGTCTCCCAAAGTCTTAAACTCATTTCAGCATTAATTCAAAAATGCCCAGTCCAAAGTCTCATTCGAGACAAGGCAAATCCTTTCCACCTGTGAACCTGTAATATCAAAAGCAGGTTAATTACTTCCTAGATGTTGTGGGGGAACAGGCATTGGGTAAATACAGCCATTTCAAATAAGAGAAATTGGCCAAAACAAAAGGGCTACAGAGCTCATTCAAGTCCAAGATCCAGTGGGGCAGCCAAATCTTAAAGCTTGAAAATGATCTCCTTTGACTCTATGTCTCACATCTAGGTCATGCTGATGCTGAACCCCAGATCATGGGTTCCCATGGTCTTGGGCAGCTTCACCCCTGTGACTTTGCAGGGTACACACTCCCTCCCAGCTGCTTCCATGGCCTGGTGTTGAGTGCCTGCAGCTTTTCCAGGCACACTGTGCAGGCTATCAGTGGATCCACCATTCTGGGGTCTGGAGGATGGTGGCCCTCTTCTCACAACTCCACTAGGCAGTGCCCCAGTAGGGACTCTGTGTGGGGGCTCTGACCCCATATTTCCCTTCTGCACTCCCCTAGCAGCAGTTCTTCATGAGAGTCCCACTTCTGCAGCAAACTTCTGCCTGGATATCTAGGCATTTCCATACATCTTCTGAAATCTAGGCGGAGGTTCACAAACCTCAATTCTTGACTTCGGTGCACTCGCAGACTCAACACCACATGTAATCTGCCAAGGCTGGAGGTTTGCAATCTCTGAAGCCACAGCCAGAGCTCTACATTGGCCCCTTTCAGCCATGGCTGGAGTGGCTGGGACACAAGGCACCAAGTCTCTAGGCTGCACATAGTACAGGAACCCTGGGCCCAGATCACAAAACCACTTTTTTCTCCTAGGCCTCTGGGCCTGTGATGGGAGGGACTGCCATGAAGATTTCTGACTTGCACTGGAGATATTTTCCCCATTGTCTTGGGGATTAACATTCAGCTCCTCATTACTTATGCAAATTTCTGCAGCTGGCTTGAATTTCTCCTCAGAAAATGGGTTTTTCTTTTCTATCACACTGTCAGGCTGCAAATTTTCTGAATTGTTATGCTTTGCTTTCTTCATAAACTGAATGCTCTTAAAAGCCCTCAAGTCATCTCTTGAATGCTTTGCTGCTTAGAAGTTTCTTCTGCCAGATACGCTAAATCATCTCTCTCAAGTTCCAAGTTCCACAGATCTCTAGGGCAGGGGTGAAATGCCTCAGTCTCTTTGCTATAGCATAACAAGAGTCATCTTTTCTTAAATTCCCAACAAGTTCCTAATCTCCATCTGAGACCAACTCAGCCTAGACCTTATTGTTTATATCACTATCAGCAGTTTTGTCAAAGCCATTCAATAAGTCTCTAGGAAGTCCCAAACTTTCCCATATTTTCCTCTCTTTTTCTAAGCCCTCCAAAGTGTTCCTGCCTCTGCCTGTTACCCAGTTCTAAAGTTGCTTCTACATTTTTGGTTATCTTTTCAGCAGCACCCACTCTTGGTACCAATTCACTGCATTAGTCCATTTTCATGCTGGTGATAAAGACATACCTGAGACTGGGCAATTTATGAAAGACAGAGATTTAATTGGACTTACATTTCCATGTGGCTGTTGAAGCCTCAAAATCATGAAGGAAGGCAAGGAGGAGCAAGTCACATCTTACATGGATGGCACTAGCCAAAAGGACAGAGCTTGTGCAGGTGAACTCTTCATTTTAAAAAATCAGATGTCATGAGACTTATTCACTATCATGAGAACAGCATGGGAAACACTTGCTCCCATGATTCAATTACCTCCACTGGATCCCTCCCACAACATAGGGGAATTCAAGATGAGATTTGGGTGGGGACACAGCCAAACCATATTACTACCTAAATCTCATGTTGAATTTTAATCCTTGATGTTGGAGGAGAAGCCTAATGGGAGGTGATTGGATCATGGGGGCAGATTTCCCTCTTTCTATTCTCATGATAGTGAGTGAATCTTCATGAGATCTGGTTGTTTAAAATCCAGACGTCCTTGACGTTGCTTATAGCTACCCCCACGACTTACGGGCCCGGAGCAAGGAAAGTAGCACTCTTGTGCGGGATATTGATTTCACGGAGGATGGTGAACAAGGGACACCCAACTGACGAGAATATCCGTATTATCAAGGACTGTTTGGGGATGCTCGGCTGCAATGTGCTATGTCCGATAAAGGGTGGGATGTACTATGTACGTTAATGGGTTCTTCAGGTCGGTTGATATTCTAGTGGATTATATTGCAGGCTTTGGATGCTTAGATGGTATGTATTATAGTTGGGTTATTCTGGTAGAGTCCTTGCTTGTAAGCATCTTCTGGATAAATTGCTGGTAAGTATGCAATTGTATGTCCTATGGACGGTAAAACACTTATAGTACTATATAATATTCATGTTGGCTAGCAGTTCCTAACAAAAAGAAATGACAAATGCTTGAGACAATGGATACTCTAATTATGCTAATTTGATCATTACATATTATATCCCTGTATGAAAACATCATATGCACCCTGTAAATATATACACCTATTATGGACTCATAATAATTAAAAATTAAATGAAGAATTAACTTCAAAATAAAACACTGTACCCAGGTCATTGAAATGTGAATTAATTTAGACTTTCAAACCCATTGAAAGGTAAGCTCTCACTCTATCTAAACAACTACAGAAAATCAAAGGAATAAATGCTGCTCATTCTCAAGTTTTGGTAGTTAGCAAAGCCAAGTAAACCCAATAAAGAAAATCAGCCAATCATAGCTAAGAGTGGAGATGAAAATATTACACAGGACACTATTATCTCAAATTTAACAATAGACTATTTTAAAATACCCTCATAAGCAAGTATTGCATTCTGCAGAAATTTAAAAAAGAAAAAACAGCTTAGTCTTGGGAAAGCCACTGATTCTTGTTAACACATAAATAGGTTAAATAAGAGCTACTATCCGCATCACAATATCATGAGATTAAATGCCTCCACATTTAACTTCTGCTTCTAATATAAAGTAAAAATAAGTATCTTAATGGATTACAATAAAAATGATAGCTTAAAAACATGACAGGGAAAATCTTTCTTAAACTGAGTCATTAGCATACTTAAGGATAAATGCCTCAGGCATCTCCACTCCTAGGATTATTATTTGAATGTTTCAGTCTGTACTTGCAGAAAAAAAATGTTAACTTTCAAATGGTCTACTTAAGTAAAATTATTGTTTACAAACATTTGAGTCTCTCTTTGAAAAATGCAAAGGGATTAACTGACAAGATTAAGACACCTGGTTGCAAAATAAGTATATTCAATATTAAGAAAAAAAAAATCCCTCTACTATAACAACAAAACCTTGTAAAACTTACAAATCGACCTAACCACAGAAGTGGCAAACCCACCTAAACGAGAAGGCGCACTCACTCTAGTGAGTTACATAAAAGATGTGAGCCTCACAGGGTGGGGCTACATTTTCCAATTTAAAAAAAAAAAAAAAACATTTAAAAAATGTCAGTTATTTTCAAATTAATATATAATGTAATACACATTAAATACAAATTTGAATAGGGTTTTATTTGGAACATAGAAAAGTGGTCATAAAGTTGTTTCTACTGGAAGGTTGAACAACCTAATAACACAGACAATATTGTGAAAATCATCTCAGATCTGCCTCTTCTGACTATTGCTCATCTCCCTAGAGAATCACCAGACTCAGAGGAATTTTGGAGATGTTGGAGAAACCACACATGGGACAGACAGCCCTCTTGCTGTCACCTACTACAAAAACAACCAGTTCAGATTCGTTTCATTTTCTGGAAGCCGGTTTAACAAGAATCTGAATTGCTGTCAACAGTTTCTTACAAATATAGGTTTGAAAATTGCAAATAATATATAAGTTAAATATAAACACACTACGGACATTTCCAGTCTAATTCCAGGAAAATATTTTACGATCATAATAGTTTCAGTGGGTCAAGTTTCCCTGATCTTGTTAAATGATAAAAAAGATAGTTGACAAATTTCAGCATTTTCTTTGCAGAAGAAAACGAGACATGGAAATAAGATTTTGTTCACAGGAAAAACTGAACACATTAGAATTCCGCATACAACGTTGTAATTCACAGAGAAACACTAGTAAAATTCTAATTAGTGTCCAGAGCAAGAAAACTCTAAGCCAGCATTGTTTCTGGGGGTCTTAGCTGATACAATGGAAAAAAGGAAATAAATAGATTACATAAATTGAAAAATAAACCCTCAAATGGTCATCATTTCTATTTAATTCGTCACTTGGAATTCTAAGGAAACGATTAAAGAACGTTTGGCAGTAAGATGCCTCCATCATATGACCAGATAAAGCGTGCTGTTCACAAGTTAATGACTCTCCCACATATTAACGAGATCTGGAGAGCTGGTGTATGTGTGGAATTTAAACTCGTTGAGTGTCTAAAACTGACAAGCAGAGTGTGAAGCAAGCAGAAAATGTGGAGAGGAAGAAAGAATGAGCTATGCCAATAAACTCCAAGTGGAGGATTTTAAGAAGGGGTCCAGAAAAAGGCTGCACAGAGACAGGGAGAAAGACGTCCCAAGGTGTGGAGACCATGCCAGTGTTCCTCACAGGCCCCCCAGGGTAGGGGTCATGGTGGACCCAGAGCCAGCCACTGGGCTCTGAAGTCCATTTGCTGGTGGCACCGCGGCCGTTTGTCTATGGCCGGCTCCTTACCCTCGGCTGAGCTTGGCAGGAATGGTGAGACAGGTCTCTCTTGCCAGCTTCCCTGCCGTCGCTCCTTTACTGTGCTCAGACTCCCTGGTTCTGACATCTCTCTCAGCTCTCTCTGACTCTGTCCCAGATTCTCCCTCATACAGATAGTTCTAATAAAATCTTTTCTTGTTTATTCCTCTTGGCATTTGTTTCTCCGAGGACCTGAACTTTTGCATGATTAAAATGTCCTGCTGTGTTTCAGTTTGACAAACAGGATAATTAAAAATAGTAATAATAATGAAAGGACCCAAAGCTTTCACTGACAACAGGATTTCCAACTTAGTAGAGCAAAGAGCTGTGGGTAATATTGTCTTGGAAAGGATGCGGGGGCCTGCATTTCCTGCAACTCTGGCAGAACAATAAGAGAGGCCCAGTCCAGTGTCCAACTACGGGGCTCAGGGGAGGAGCTGGTGTCAGAGACTTCAGTGTTGTGAGGTTTCCCTGTGAGCCCCTGAGTCTCCTGTCCTTGGAGCAGAGGTGGTTGAATAAACCTAAGTTTGGAGAGTCACGAGGTTAAGGGGTACAGGAATTTAAAGCATTGCTCCTTGCAATATAAAATGTAGATAGACTCAGAAGAATAAATTCGCTGAGGAATGAGGGTGGGGGTGGGACGGCACAGCCTCTAGGGAATTGGCTTTGAGACTGGAGGACAGAGATGTGGATAGGCGGAGGCACAGTGCAGTGCACCCTCCAGACAGTCCCAGGCCATGGCAAAGTGTAACCCGTAGTGATGGCCGCAGACGACAGAGGCAGGTAAAGACAGAGGTCTTCCTGGAAAAGACCAAGGCAATGAGTAAGAGTAAGGGGCATTTAAGAGAAGCTTGACAAATGGGTCAAATCTTTCAGCCAAATGTGGAAGCAGGAACCCTCCCCCATGGAAGAGGAAGTCCCAGATGCAGACAAGGTGATTCTTGCAGGAAGATAACGTTCTGCTTCCAACATGACACTCAGTCATGTGCTTCTTCTGGCTTTTGCGGATCATAGGTAATGACAGTCATATCAGTTATTTCAGTCTATTCTCATGTAAATCGCTCCTAGAAATCTTGAAGAGATTTAGTCCTATAATCTCTCATCAAAAGTTCTCATAAAACTGAAATTCTGACTGTTTCCTTGGTAAGTAGAGTGAAAGATAGAACTGACCTTGATTCTTAAGTTTACAATGCAAGCATTTTCAACATTTCTAAGAGGAACGGAAGGGAAAAATGCACTTTGATGGCACCCTAGTTTTATTTCTCAAGTTTTTATAAACAAACAATTGGTACATAGGCAAACAAACTCAAGCTTTTAAAACATCAACAAAATCTGAACATTTCTCATTACCTTCCAAAAATATCTAAATTATTCTTAAAACAACAGACATAATATAAATTTGATCGTATTTCATTTTGTTTTTAAAATTCAATTAACATGATACAGATTTTCTCACATTTTTTAACTTGAGATAAATACACTTTTGCTTCCTAAATGCAAGTATAACCATGAATTTCAACTAAAGTTTATACAACACAGAAGTCCAAGAAAATCCAGGTGCCAGAGGTGAAAATTAGAAATCCCTGACCTAACGCACCTTTACAAAATGTATTTGTTTACATCCAAATATTTGAGCTGTCAGTTATGCTGTGTAACATAACAGGATTTTTCTCCTGTTTGCCGTGAGATAAATGCCTCCAAGAGTCTTCTCCATGATTTCTAGAACACCAGTGGATTAGGAATAGCGGATGCCAGAAATGCAAGCTGGCCTGTCACCTCCAGCAAATGGATGCAGTGGGAACTCCAGGTCTCGGAGGTGCTTCTCTTCCTCCTGGGTGGAGAAGAGCTTAGGGCTCTCTCAGTGCTTCACAGAGACTGCACTGTGTGCAATGCCTTATGTGTTACTCTGCAGAAGTGTAGGTTCTATCCTGCGAGGTCATGATGTAGAGTTTGACCAGATCATTGTGGCCGTGACTTCCATTTCAAAGGACAAAGTGAAGACTGGTAGGAGGTGCAAGGTGGCCGCTGGAGATGAGTAAGTCAGACTGTGTGGAGAAAAAGCGAATTGTCATCAAAAGGACACTTGAGAGTACAATCTTGATTTCCAAGAGCCACCGATTTCCAGAGGTTCAGGCTGCATCACTGTGGATGGAAGGCTAACCTTGCGTCTAGTTTGACAAGGATGCTACCTGTGGCCGCTACCACCTGAAGGGGACAGAACAGCTTGTTGTCAGGGCAATAGGTGGGTGAATACAGGATGGGGCCGGGAAAACAGTGTTGGAGAGCTCTCCTTGCCCCTCAACTGCCTTTTCAGCACCGTGATGGCCATAAACCCTGGGGAATTGTAGCTGGGTATCTCTCAGAGTGTGTGTGGGGCAGTGGAAAAGGACCCCTGCCTCCTCACGCAATGCCAGTTGCTACCAATGCCGTTACTTCATCTTTCTTTCTCTGACACCTGCAGTTCTCTCTCCATCCATTTGCTGGAGGTGACAGAGGCCAATTTCTGGCATCAGCTACTCCTAATTTATTCAAAATTAATAAGAAGAATGAAAAAATTTAATTTATAACATAGAAACATACTTTTATATATGTTAACATATGAAATATTTAATTTATGAAATATAAATATATACTTTTTATGTATGCTATATAATTAAATTATACTTTTAAAAAATTGGATTATAAATTATAAAGATATACATTTATATGTTCGTATATATAATATACTTTATAAACACTATACATTTATATATAAATCTATGTTTATATATAGAAAGTATACACCACCTGAATTTTTTCTTCCTTAGCTCTTAAGGTTTCTCTGAACAAGGCAGGAATATGCAGGCTGCACCTCACCACAAACCTCTATGGCTCTCTGCTTGCTTCTCAAACGTGTGCGACCTGATACCTTTTACACCTTCTTTCCTTTTTGATTCCAGCCCATGTCTTCAGGTGCATCTTCAACTGTTATTGCCCATAAACCATCTTTTTGTCTAAAGGTAGGACAGTACTTTGGACACCCTCCTGAGGATGCTCCCACTCCCTCAGGGCCTCCTCAAGGAAGGTGCTTCCTTTCCCTACTGATTCACATTTTCTATTCAGGCCTACGAGAGAAGACTTCTCCCACACTTACAGGATATTTTCTATGCCCTGTAATATGGCTCCAAGCTTGTCAAGAAGTTAATATCCCCACTTGAATCAGCTGCTATATTATCTAATCTTACTGGATTTGATTAGACACATTTTTAATAAAAGTGTCTTTAAGATATTGCTTTGAATCAAGAATAAATTTGTGAATCCAATTGTTTTCATAGCAGCCTCCTAGATATTCCTCTATACCAGTTTTGCTCACTTGATCCATAGTCCTTGAGAATAGTTTTGTAACCAGCAACAAATTCACCTAACTCAACTCTAATGACAAGTTTTATTTCTTATGGATTTCCAAAAAATGTCATGAAAGACTGTGTCACGCATTTTATAGAAGGCAATATCATTTTGTGCAGAACATTTGCTGTTCTGTGCTCCAGGACCTCATCCCAACAGAGGGGGGATCACCTGGACAGGTCTCATTTCCAGGGAATCCATGGGGGTCTTAGGGAACTTTGACCACTTCTCAAATTTCCTCCAAATAACCTACCTAACAATTTGCTCTAGAAATTTATCAAACATTAATGACAAAATATCAGTCAATAAATCCTGGGGCCACGTACATTTGAAAACGAACGTGCTGCCCATCCTAATGTCTTCTGTCACATCCATACTGGAAGAGAAACCCGTCAACATAGGCGTTCAGACACTTATTTGCATTAAACAATTAGGAGATCCCTTGTGATCTCCTCCCTGGGTATAAGTTTCCGTTATTTTCTGAGATAAAATTTTATTCTTTTCCTTGACTTTTAAAATTTCTCTTTCTAGAAATAAATAGAACAGATCTGATTTTCTTTAATAATAAAATCATATTTTTTGAAAAGCATCTATTTGTTTAATGTTTCTTTTCCTACAGAGGTAGAAGAAAAATCAGCCAATTTGTTTCCACTTGATTTTGATCGTTGGTCTTCACTTACTCTTCCTTAAGGTTGAAATCATGCTTTTACAATGTTCCGGAGATCAATCGTAGTGCTATATTTTCAGGAGTTACCAAAGGTCTCTGTCCATAAGTCGCATGATCCTATTCTCCTCTGAACCTTTCACAATCTTATTAATTATTTTATGTTAGATAGATGCCGTTGCTGAACTAACCCAAAAACTCTGTTCTTCCAAAAGTTTGGGAAATGTATTAATTCATTTTCATACTGCTATGAAGAAATACCCAAGACTGAGTAATTTATAAATAAAAAGAGGATTAATAGACTCATAATTTCACATGGCTGGGGAGGCCTCACAATCATGGAAGAAGGCGAATGAGAAGCAATATCATGTCCTACATGGCAGCAGGCAAGAGTGTCTGCTGAGGAACTGCCCTTTATAAAACCATCAGATCTCGTGAGACTTATTCACTGTCAGGAGAACAGCACAAGAAAATCCCGCCCCCATATTCAATTACCTCCCACTGGTTCCCTCCCATGACACATGGGGATGACAGGAGCTAAAATTCAAGATGAGATTTGGGAGGGGACACAACCAAACCATATCAGGGAAAATAAAGCTAAAAAGCAAAATGCTAAACTCGAGGTCACATTTCTCACACTCATAAAAAGAATCCCAGGGGAATTGTGGAGGGAGTCCAGAGCAGCCCAGCTCTGGGCTCCATCCACACCATGACTAGGGCACGTCTCCTTTTTATCCGTCTTTCTACTGGACTTCATGTACTATTACTTTTGAAGGAAAAATATATTCTATTCCTAGGGAAAGCAAGAACCTTTCTTTCTCTTTGTTTAGCCAGGGGCCCAAGTTTAAAGAGTTGTTTCTGAAGGATTTTCATCTTTCCTTGTAACACCATGTTTAAGATAGGCTACGATGTGTGTGTGAGTGCCTACGTGTGTATGTGTGTATTCTTGGATATGTCTGTGTGTCTGAATGTGCCTCCACATGTGTCTCTGTGTATCTACACATTAGTGCATGCATGAACATACGTGTATTCCTCTGCACATATGTGCATGTGTGTCTATGTGCATCTATGTGTGAGTGTATACATGTCCTCCATATGTGGATTATACGTGTATGCCATTGTGTTGTGGCCTGTGTGATGTGAGGAGTGGCATATATGTGTATACATGTCTTATGTGGCTATATATCTTGGGTGTCTGAATATGTCTCTAAGTGTGTCTTTGTGTGAATCTATATGTGAGTGCATGCTTGTGTATATTTGTATTCCTGTGTGGTGTGCATATGTGCCTGTGTGTCTCTGTGTGTGTGAGAGAGTGCATATAGATATATTGCTATGTATGCATTTGTGTTTGTGTGTATCTGTGTGTGTGTGTGTGTGTGTGTGTGTGTGTGTTAGATAACGTACCTGACAAGGGCAAGTTTTTCCTCAACCATCATCCTTTGAATGAGGCCTCTTCCAACCCCCGCGTCTTATGTTTCAACTTCCCCATTTCCCATCCTTTTTCCCCACTTCCCTGTTCCTTTGTACTTGTCATTAACAAATAATCATTGATTTTGTGTATTATCTTCCTTCCCACTACAGCGTAAGTGCCGATATGAAGAGGTTAACGTCTGATTTGTTCCCTGCTGTATTCCTGGAAATTTGAAGTGTGTGGGGCATGTAGTGGGGTTCCAGCATTATTTGCTGCTGCAAAATGCCTCCTCCCTTCCCGGCCTGGCCCTGCAGCCTCTAGGCCTCATGTGCGAAGTCAACAGCGAAGACAGGACAGCTTTCTATGCCTCACACGCACCTGTCTGCCACTGGGGAATGAAGAAGATTAGCTCCACCCCAAAGAATTAGAAACCCCATGATTTTCCGTACCCCGAATCCAAAGATGCTGCCCTGAATGACTGGAATGTTTGCAACACACCAATTTTTAGGTAGCTAGACTGAGAGCTATGTTTGTGAGGTTACAGTTTTATCTCTGAAGTTAAAGGTGTTCGGCAAACTATCATCTTAAATCCCTCTTGTGTAAAGGAAACAGTTTACTAATCTCGAACGTGACCGACTTGTCAGGCTGAGTCGTTCATGAATGTGCCGGGCTGTTCTCCTCTTTAGAGCTGCCATTGCGTTATATGGGAGCTTGGAGGCTGCTTTAATTAAAGTTATCTGAATAGAGCACAGTACGCCAGATGTTCATAATAAATATAATGTAGCTTATGTAATGTTATGCCATCATGGAATATATTGGAATGGTTGTGATTATCCATTATTACCCGTAATAAATCTACATTTATTTCACTGTTTTTAGGCATTAAGCTTTTCTCAACCACTATAAATTAGCTTAATATTTGAACTTTGCCTTTTGCTGAAGTTTTTCCAATAGAGATAATTAAAGAGCTCTTGTGGCAAATTTAGTTCACATTATTTCCATTAGAATTAAACATACACTTGGGATACTAGAGTCTCTGCTATTGATGCTTATGATTGGCATTTTGAAGTGCAAATGTCGATTAAGCATTTTTTTACCTCCATAGTCAAATGCTTTTTCAAATAATATTTCTGAATATACAAGGCTATCTAATACGTGCTGAATGAGAAGAGCTTGGCTTGACAAACACTGGGCATCTAGAGGGCACTAACGTCCTTTACATCTGTAGGCCAACACCTGCAGGGGAAGCTTGAGTAGGAAAGGCTGAAACGGAGCTGCAGAGTTTCTTCATAAGAAGGACTGGGCAGGAGCAGCCTCAGTGGCAGAGTAGGTGGGGAGGGCAGTTGATTTTTCTGAAAGATGTACTTTCATAGCAAGTACACATGCCTTTAGATTTGGGGCAGGGGGGAGCTGGGGGCGATAATGGCCACCATAGGTGAAGGTGGATGTCCTCCAAGCCCGTATACATTCCTACTCTCTTTTCCTTGCAATAGACACATTGACACACCGATCCAGAGAGGCTTGCTTCCCCAACTCTGGAGCAGACCAGATGTCCACAGATGTAGAAGAGTCACACAGCGGACCCTGCTGTCTCCTTATCAACAATTAGCTGAATAATTAAGTGGTTTAAGTGTTAGACTTGAGATATCAATTAGACATTGGAGTGTGAACGCGAACGTGTTTAGAAAGGACAGTTCAGAGTTCAAAGACATAAATTTGGGAATTACCAACATACAGATGATTTTTGAGCCATGAGCCAGAATGAGATCATCACTATAGTGAGTGTCTGGGGAGAGTAAGAGAAGAAAGAGGTCTGGGCACCATCAAAGAGGGCCGAGAAGCTGTGATCAGTGAGAGAGAAACAAAAGAGGCAAAGAGAGAGACAGAGACAGAAAATAGACAGGAGACAGAGAGGTGGACAGAGAAACAGAAGAAGGGGGATGAAAACTGTCATTCATACTTAAAAGAGAAATGTGAGGACTAAGGCAAAGTGCATTTTTTTACCAGATGTGCAAATTGGTACAAGTGTGCATCTGAGTCAAGCCAAATCACTGGACCTGATTTCTACTATGCCCTTCTAACCCTCTAAATTCAGGGAAAGGAGTGTGCGGTCTTGAAGTTTTCTCTTCAAGAGTGCATTACATAGTACTGTACTTTACAATGACCTTTTCTCTCCCCTCACATCTAGATGAACTAACTGGGAAAATTCTTTGTTAACAACCAGAAATTATCAATCTTAAGGGACATAACTCATGTTAAGTTTGAATTTAATAGCATTCTTGATAGTTTTTGTTCATTTTCTGAGTAAACAAATCCCCCAAGTCAAAACAAAATGCTCATGCAGCTGGGCAGCAGATTCCAGCACCCATCCCCAAACCAGGAGCTTCGCAGACAAGCATGTTCACCCGTTTCTGATCCACACGAAGAGAAAGGATAAAACTAGACGAGATGTGAGGAAGAATGAAATTGTGAGCTCACTTCATCCAAAACCACTGGCCATGTGAAAGGACATTTGTGATAGGAAGAAGAAATAACAGGGAAGTGTATTGGAATCTAAATCTGACTGTGGCTTTAGAACGCCCTCACTAGGTGAGTTAGAAGGGAAGCCATACACACCTTCCTCCAAAATCAAAGCGAAAGTAGGCAAATCATTCTGGAAGTCTAGGTTAATGCGAAATGGACATTTTTGTTCAAGAAATCAACTGTGACCGGCAGATCTTTCCCAGCTTAAAATTGAGGTGAATATCAAAAGAATATTACAATCATTAAGTGATTATTCGAAACTTATTATGATAGAAATATTATTTAAATTGTGTGGGCAGATCCTTAGAAAGTTCACAGATATTTTAGTGGCCCTTATTTCTAAAATTAGAACTATTAATAAAGCTATATGATCATAGCAATAATTACCAATGATTTATAGTCTATATGACAATACCATTCATACATACACACACATGCATACTGAGAAAATGACAAAAATCAAATTAACAAAGTAATTGGTGGTAGTTATACATCTATATTTATATATTTATACCTATCAACTTTTTCTCTTTGGAAAGAGAAAGGTAAAATTTTTTTAAGTCTCATTATTCTGAAATTGACAGATTTTAAAGTATACCAATATTGCTTCAGAGTCACAATTATTAGCAAGGGTGTTGAAATTTTAAAACAATTTGCCCCTGGGATCTCCATAAAAATTTCAAAATTAGATGCGTGACTCCTAAGGCTTTCATGTGTCCAAATAATTGCTAGATTTGGCCAAAGCTGCACAGAAACCGAGGCCTGACGATCCTGGCCCAGGGGCAACAAATGCTCTGATATCACAGACACTGCCCAAGGCCAGAATAGCTCCCCTCGACTCCTGTACCAGTTTCCTGGGTTGCTGTAATACGTTCCCATAAACCCGATGGCTGAAACCAGCACCCATTTCTCATCCTACAGTCGTGTAGCTCAGAAGTCCACATGGGGCTCCCTGGATGTCGGGGGCCTATAGGACTGCTTCCTTCTGGAGGCTCTGGGGGAGAACCTCTTCCCTTTCTAGCTTCTAAAGGCCTTGGCTCCTGGCCCCATGTAGCTCCAACCTCAGCCTCCATCCTCTCATCTCTGGCTGCCTCTGGAGCCTCTGGCTCCAACTCTCTGCTTCTCTCTCACAAGGACTGTGGAATTACACTAGTCCCCCCACCGAATACTCCAGGATACTTTTCCCATCTCAAGATGTTTCCTTATTCACATCTGCGAAGTCCCTCGCCATGTAAGGTAGCGTATTCACAGGTCTTGAGAACGAGGGCATGGACATCTTAGAGAGGTCATTGTTCTGCCTCTTTCAATTCCCTAAAATTATTTTCATCCTCATGATTTCATTTTAAAATTAACATTTAATAAGGCTCTCTGGACCTGTATTTAACTGAAGTTTGCTGTTTGTTAATAAAATTACCCAAATATTTAACACACACAAAAACGGCTGCTTTATGAGTACAGAGAAATCTGAGATATTTGTTCTCTGATTTTAGCTGGGATTTTAGATACTGATTAAACCAGTGGGCTACATAGTGTCTTCACTGTGTCCCAAAGGAGGGGCCTCAGTCACAGCCACCGTCACTCGTTCACTCAATAGATGTTAGGTGGGTGCTCATTCTGGGTGCACCTGCACTCCAGGTGCCCAGGATCAATCAGTGGAAAACACCCTAGCGTAGGGCTCACAATTATGATGATCTATTTACCTGTCATCTAGACTGGATCAGGGGCTGCCCAGATATCCAATTACACTTCATGTCTCCGTGTGCCTGTGATGGTGTTTCTGGATGATCAGCGTTTGGGTGTCTGGACTCAGCCAGGAGATTGTCCTCCCCAGTGTGGGTCAGCCTCCTCCAATCCCTGGAGGCCTGAACAGAACAAAAAGGTGGAGAGGAAGGAGGACTTTGCCCCTTTCCTTTCTTCCTATCTGCTTCAGCTGGGATCACCGTCTTCTCCGCCCTCACACTGGGGTTTACATCATCTGCATTCCGATTTCTCACACTTTTGGACTTGCCTGGAATTATACCCAGGCTTTCCTGGGTGTTCATCTTGCAGGAGGTAAATTGTGGGTCTTCTTGTTCTCCAGAATTGCATGAGCCAGTTCCTCATAAAAAATCTCCTTTTATTATTAGAAGGAATTAGCCACACACTACACATACACACACACACAAGCACATGCACACTAGTATGCGTATATTTATATGTACATGTATATTTCATATTTTAAATATATTAAATATATATATTTCGTATCTTAGAGTTGTGAAATACACATGTATATTTCTTACCATTTCTGTTTCCCTGGGAAGCCTTACTACCACAATCAACATAATTGATAAGTACATTTTGTAGGTTTTTTGCAGAGGTTGACAAGGGCTCTGGAAAAAATCTGACATAGAATGTCCAAAGGCAATTGAGAGTGAGGGAGGGGCTGGGCTGAGCAAGAAGGACAGAGCTCTGCATATTGAAATGGAGAGATCCTCCCAGAGGAGGAGGCAGCAGTGGGGTGACTAGAAGGAGGGGTGGTGCTTGACGATGTGAGGGGGATGCTTGCTCAGGCCAGCAAATGGTCAGTACAAAGGCCCTGAGGCAGGAATCAGGGATGCTGGTGAAGCTGCTTCAGAGTGAGAATCAGCAGTGTGGAGGAAGTAACACCGAAGAGGAAATGTGGGGAGTCATCCCTCACCATGAATCTGGAGTCTGCCCTCTGCACCCTGCCTGGGCCCTGTGGGCTGAATCCCATGCCCATATCAATGCTCCTCTGCCCCGGCTTCCTTCCAGCTTCTACTCTCCTCGCTTGTGCCCTGCAAGGCCCTCGCCTGCCTGCCTCCCTCTGTAAAGCTCAGAGTTTCTCCACAGCTGCCCTCTCACCACTCCCACTCCAGCCCCCCGTGCAATTAGACACTCATTGCTAGCCCAGCCATTCCCCAATTCCCTGTAGTTTTCCCACCCCGCTGCTCATGCCTTTTATGAAGAATCATTTTATTAAACCCTCTTCAAATTATTCCAATCTGAGCATAGCCTCTGAATCTTGCTGTGACCTCGATGGATATGGGTGACACAGCACACAACTCACTATAGAGCTTGGCTTTTCTCTGAGGATTGGGAGTCATGCCCCTGGGAGCCCGGACCTGACAGGACCTTACTGACTTCTACTGAGGGTCCCTCTCAGAGAAGAGACTCTGTAGGACCAGGCAGATGGAGGGTGGCAGCCAGGGCAGGGGCCAGAGATCAGTTCAGAGGCTGCTGCTGTGATAGTGGCTGGGGCCGGGGGGAGCTGTGGCGTTGGAGGAGTTCGGAGTCTGCATGTGTTTGAACTGAAGCTTATCTAAGGGTTTAGAGGTGGGTGTGAGAGAAGGGGAGATACTGCCAAGATTGCTGCCATGAGCAACTAGAAGGTAAAATTGTCATCAGTTGACCTGGGGAAGATGGCGGATGGGGCAGGTGTTGGGGGAAGATGAAGGGCACCGGCTTGGACTTCCTGAGTTTGGGATATCCAATCCCCAGGACTGTAGTGGGCCCCCTGCTTCACCCACTGCTCCTTCCCACTGAGGCTCCGGGGTGGCCACACCGGCCGCTGCTGTGTCCCAGACTGCATTGGCTGGAGCCTGTGGGCCTATCTTTCCCACTGCCCAAGTGACTGTCTCTTTCTCTACGTTTTAAAAGTTGCTCAAATGGCACTTTCTTATGGTGATTTCTCTTTTCCAACCTATTTAAAATTGTATTCTCTTTTCATAACTCCTTCGCCTCCATTCTTGCTGAAATGTTCTTAAAACTCTTAACACTGTCTAATATATAATGTGTATTTTCCCGATATATTATGTTTATTCTGTTTCTCTCCTCCACCAGCTAAGTCTCACGAGAGCAGGGTTTTTCTTTTTGGTTTCTCAAATCATTTTTCCTCCCCGGCTGGACTCATGACCAGACACTCAGGAGATGCTCAATGAATGTTTGTTGAAGAAATGAACAAGTAAAGGCTGTGGCTGTCTTATTATTCATAGTCTTCTGAAAACAGATACCTATTAATTCCATCAATTAAATAATCTGGAATGCAACGCACCTAAGTGCCCTCCCAAGCTGAACACTGGAGATTGCAAAATAAGTAAGACAGAGTCCTCGCCCTTGCAGATTTGGTGTTCAGTGCAAACATGTTAAAGAGAAAGCATTCCGTGGGACTGTCTTTAATTTTTCTGCATCCTTTGATTTCTCTCAAGCTTCATCTGCCTGCTAATATTGAAGCCATGTGCCTCCAGGAGAGAACTAAAACCTTCTCCAGATGTTCTTGTCAATTTTGGCGGCAATCATATTTTTATCCAATTTGAACATATTTTTCTTGATTAATACAAGAAGCCCTAAGTAGAGATTCTCAAAATTTACTTAACAGCTGCACAATCTTGTGAGATAAGATCATGAGCAGAATATGCTTATTCCAAGTGGAAGGATTACATTGTTCTTTTCCATTCACCCCCTGTATCATTTTTATTGAGATTCAAAGCATTTGGGTTTAAAATTCTTTGCTTCTCTCATCGCTGGTGTGAAGAGAATGCTTTCAGAAATGGATCAAGCACGCTGTCAAATCTGAAGATCCAGAGGCACCAGAGCCTCATTGATAATCTGGATGGGTTTGAATCAGGTAGAGGGAATGCTTGCGGTGTTCGGGGTACCTGCTGGAGATCAGACAGCAGCTCCCACCACGGAGTGGAGCTGAGTTGGACTTTCAACCATTTCTGAGAGTCCCAATACACTGCCTGCCCAAATAGGACACTATTGATGGTAGCAACACTGAGGAAGCTCCCAGGAAATAAATAATGGTTTACAGATATTAAAATAGAGTTGTCACCTACATTATTTAAAGTGGTATCTGGGCTGCATGCGATGGCTCACGCCTATAATCCCAGCACTTTGGGAGGCCGACATGGGCAGATTGCCTGAGATCAGGAGTTCAAGATCATTCTGGGCAACATGGCAAAACCCCATCTTTACTAAAAATACAAAAAGTTAGCTGAGCGTGGTGGTATGTGTCTGTAGTCCCAGCTACTCAGGACATTGAGGGGTGAGAATTGCTTGAGCCTGGCAAAGGGAGGTTGCAGTGAGCCTTGAGGTGAGATTGTGCCACTGCACACCACTGCACTCCAGCCTGGACAACAGAACCAGGCCCTGTCTCAAAAAAAAAAAAAAAAAAAAGTAGTATATGTCTACTTTACATCAAAGGTCAAAGCATGAAAACCCATACACAACCAATAACCACACATTCCTTGACCAGTAAAAATCAGTTTCTTTGTCTCCTCTTGGGCACCCAAACCACTTTCAAGAGAAATCATGGGGAGGAAACAGCAGAGGCTGCATTTGGGGCTGAGTGCCTGAGTCGGCTGTTTCATTTCACAGAAGCAAGAAGATACTAGGTAAACTTCTAGGAAGGGATTTTTGGAAATAACACATTTGGTAATTAATCTTTACCTCCTTCACGCTTTCATTCTTTCAGCGGTGAGTGCTCTAGAACGGTGAAGGACCTGAATACATTCTCCCTCAACCCGCAGGTGATGGAGCTGCATTTCTCCATACATGTTATGTTATGTAAAGGTTACGTATTCAGCAAAAACTGAACAGGAAATTTGGGAACACACTTAACATTATTTACATTAAAAATTATTTTCTGTCCTATTTTTTGCTTGCTGAGTTCGAGTGTTGAGTTACTTGCCAATGAGCTAAACTCAAGTACTATGAGAATGAGAAAAAAGTAAAACAACAGGAGATAAAATCTGTTAAATTTGGAAGGGCAGAGAAGAAGTGAAAAAATATAACACATTTAGCAGATATTTCACATACAAAAATTTATAAAAACGAATAAACTATGAAATTCTTGCTGTCAGTGAAATAAAAGATATATGTAAATAAAGCATTTTCAAAAATAGGTCACGGCAACAATAGATAGTAGATTACAAAGAACTGCACAGTGAAAATCTGTTTGTGTGCGAAATGATTGTAATGCTCGTAAGTCATATTTATATTTTAAATTTTGCAGTTATTCATACAAAAAATAGCATAACACCATTTAAACCGGGGCAGAAAGAGAAAATAAGAATTTGGCATCAGCTGTTGTAGTCTCCATTGCCAGATTGTCACCCAGGGCACAGATGATGCCGGGAGTCCAAGGGGTGGGATTAAGGCCAGGATGTACCCCGGTTGTGAGCGTTGCTCCCAGACTTCTGCTTAAGGATGAAAGAGACAAGATCGTCAACCATTTGCTGGAAGTGCAGCAATCCGTGTTTCCCACCATTCTGAAGCTCTGCTCAGGGTCACCCAGTGCAACTCAACTTAGGGATAAATGCTGAAGATAGCCACTGCATCCTGAAAGTTGAATATCAATTTTCATTTTGCTGCCGTCCCAAACCATATATTGGTTTTTAAAAAATGACTACTTTTTATAATACATCCTTTAGAAAGCTCGATAACTTATTAAAACAAATATGCAACCCAAACTAGACTAGGAGTGACAGCTAAGAGCGATGCTTTTAACTTGCATTTCACAGGGTAATATTCTATTACACAATAAGGTACTTCTCAAAACTCTGCAGGCTGATGAATTGAGCCAGGCTTTGCTTTTGGAGGCATTGTGTTTATGCCATATCTTCGCGAAGCCCACGTGTCAGCGTTTCCTCCACTTGCCTCCTTTTAGATGCTCACTCATGGTGGAAGCCTGCCTTTGCCTCTGGGGGCTGCTTTGAAAACATCTAGCTCAACTGGGGAATGGTGTTTGCTTTTTTGACTCAGATGCCCTTGGTTCAGTGGGGTCATCTGCTAATTTTCCATTGTAAATGGTCTGGTTTTCCTCATTTTTTCTGTTGTAGGTTGAATGGTGCACCACCTAAAGATATGTTTACATCTTACCCTCTGGAACCTGTGAATGCGACCTGATTTGGAAAGAAGGTCATTGCAGATGCCATTGGCATCAAGTTAAGAGGAGGTCCTCCTGGATGAGGTCATGTCCTACATCTAATGACTGGTGTCCTCACAAGAAGGCACATGTGAAGACACAGGGGCAGAGAGACACACTGGGATGATGTCCTGTGCCGATGAAGGCAGGTACTGGAGGGGTGCATCTGTTCGAGACCAGCCTGGGCCACATGATGAAACCCTGTCTCTACTAAAAATACAAAAATTAGCCAGGCGTGGTGACTGGCACCAGTAATCCCAGCTACTCAGGAGGCTGAGGTAGGAGAATCGCTTAAATCCAGGAGGCAGAGGTTGCAGTGAGCCGAGATTGCGCCACTGCACTCCAGCCTGGGATACAAGAGCGAGACTTCATCTCAAAAAAAAAAAAAAAAAAAAAAGAAAGAAAGAAAAGACTAACATCTTTTGTAAGACATTCATGTTTATAATCTGAGAACCAAAGAAGAAAATGGGAAAAATTATGGTTTTTTAATAAAAAAAATCACAATTTTCTTTTACTTTTAAATGCTTTTTGGATTATCATACCCAGAAAAAACTTCCTTGCAATTACACGTAGTGGATTATTTTTATAGCTCTATTATGCTGAATGTACAATTAATCTGAAACCTGTGACTAAAACATGAAAAGTATAGGATGCGTCAAGTGTCACTGGGGACTAAAGCAGACTGTGGTCATTACATTCGTACTATTAAAATATTATCATGTATTGAGTACAGCCCCTTGACATTTCACTGTGTTTTTTCTTTTACAAATTAAATTAAATTGGAATAATATTGATGACATTCTTTTGGCCTGAGCTTATAATCAGAAATCTTTTTTCTAATTCTGATTATCCCTCTGATTAATTAATGTGAAAAATGTGAAATTCACAAGCATCTACTCTCCCTCAAATCCCTTCTCAGTCAGAGGAAAAGTGAAGCCCTCCCCTGCCTGCTCTACAGTCTCCCTCTGCCTCTGCCAGAGATGTTGAGGACAAAGCAATCACATGTGTGGAATTCTTGGGGCTTCTCAGAAGTAATCTAATTTGCGTACTTAGGAGGTTTACTTCAAGGATAAAGGAAACTCAAATTCCTGTGAAGTGTTGCAAGATTCTCAGAAGAAAGGCAGCAGGTGCATTGGGTGACTCTCGCCCTGTGTATTAATAGTCGAGGGAGTTAAATTCAAGTGCCTCCGTCTTTTTTCTAAAGCACAGTAAAAAGTTATTTCCCTTTAAGATGTGCGGTTTGTCTTGTGACTGCTCTCCGGTCACTGATATTACTAAATTTCATTGGAAATAGAGGAGGTGGAGCAGGCTTTAGCTATGGATTTTATAGCATTGTTAACGAAATTTGTTTGTGAGATCCATCTGAAGATAGAAACCAGAAGAAGCAGATGCTCACTTTTTGGTAACTTTACTGTCAAAAATGTCACAAGGGGCAGGTCATGGTGGCTACTGCCTGTAATCCCAGCACTTTGAGAGGCCGAGGTGGGCAGATCATGAGGTCAGGAGATCAAGACCATCCTGGTCAACGTGGTGAAACCCCATCTCTACTAAAATACAAAAAATAAGCCAAGTGTGGTGGCACATGCCTGTAGTCCCAGCTACTTGGGAGGCTGAGACAGGGGGATCGCTTGAACCCATTAGGAGGAGGTTGCAGTGAGCCCGGATTGCACCACTGCACTCCAGTCTGGTGACAGGGCAGAACGCTGTCTAAAAAAAAAAAAAAAAGATGTCACCAGGATGCCCTGCTGGGGTTGTCCTCTGGACAGTATGGGGTTTGCATTGGAATGGTCATCTGTCCACTCCCAAACACTTGCCCTGTCCAGAATAGAGGCAACCTCCTCTTTGGCATCTGGATCACCTTCCCACTGATTTCAGCCTGGCCCAGAGCCTTGCTGCTTCTGAATCAATCCCAATCTGATGGCCATAGCTTGCCCATCTGTCCTCTTTCTCTTTTTAGTCATGCAATTCAAGAAAGCCTTTCATGTACCCTTCCTTCTATTCATCATCTAAAGGCTTTCCCAGCCTCTCTGAGCATCACAGAAAACACTCAACTTCCTTATTGGGCAGCTAACGGTGCCTCAGGTCACTCTGTTCCATCAGTGCTCTTCCTATCCAGCCTGAGCCCAGCCTCACCACCTAGGGTCATGCAGACAACATGGGCAGTCTGATCCAGCCCACCCCAGCAGTGGTCTTGGTGGATCCACCTCATCCCTCCATCCTGAGCCACACTCCTTTGTGGAACCTTGGCCTCAGGATCTTTCAAGGTAAGAGCTGCTTCTTGTTTTAAATACTTAAGGAATGGATTATAGAGACAAGTGAATAGGGATGATTTACAGAACAGGACGATGTTGGTACAAGAGCAGGCTCTTCTGCCCTCTATGCCACAGAACCGGGACTTGTGCTTTCTCACTCTGTGCTAGTATTTTGATCACAGAAATCAACATGTAATAAGAATGGTAGAGAAACTTCCAAACAATCTCTAGGGAAGTTTCTAGCATAAACTTTAGTCATCTTGAGCCAAATTCTATTGTAAATTACACATAAGGGATAATAAGACATAAAGCGTAAGTTTCCAGTGTAAACTTTAGTCATCTTGAGCCAAATTCTATTGTAAATTACACATAATGGATAATACGACATAAAAAATAATAATTAAGGGAGTAAATAGAAGACTATACACACCATGCTTCTATAAACTTGAAAAAAGTTTCGTATCCTAATGAGTTGCTTAGTGTCACTGTACTTAAAATATTACTAAACAAAGTCTAAATTAAAAGTGATGTTTTATTAGCAGAGAGAGGCATAAGCACACACACGTGTGCACACACATACACACAAACTCCAAATATTTGAAGAAAATTTACAATATTAAACATGAAAATTACCACTTATGTAGAGCAGCAATACCCAACTTGTGCACATGTTACTGAGTGGTACTGGCAGGGTTAGCCCGAGGGGACTGTGAAAAGAAAAATCAAAGTATGCTTTTGGTGCCTCCTACCTCCTGAGTCAAATTTTTTCCCCAGGCCAATTCCATTGCCTTATTTTTTTCCTTTCTGCTGCTACCAGCTAAATTCTTCTAATGAGTAAACCTAATCTCTTTCCATCTATTTTGTCAAACTTTAGGACATTCCTCTAGGATCAATGCCATGGACGATTGCCTGTAAAGGATTGCTTGAGCTCACCCTGGTGAATATAATCCTGTCTCCTTCTCAGTTCTATCACATTCTATCAGAGAACATCGATGGGAAGCAACATTGAGGTTCAGGCAGGTACTTTGTAGCCCGAAAGATCTTGGTTTAAATTCACATCAACAATCTACCAGTGGGGACAGTGTAGATAAGTTGCTTAAACTGTAGACCCTTTCATTTTCTAACTGTAAATGGACTATAGTCACGTCTAACTTAGATCATTCTTATGATAATTCACTGAGGCAGGGTACATAAAACATTTAACGCAGCACCCAATATATCATAAGCCCTTGGTTATCGTCTTATGTCATTACTGTGTTGTTGTGACATATATTTCTCATTCAAATTACAGTTAATTGTCTCTCTGTCTAGATCATTTTTATTAGACTCTTAAAACTCTTTGAAAACAAGGCCTGTGGCTGGTTTTCCTTTATGTCTGTCTAAGCATGCACCCACTGCTTTTTGAGTGAACGTATGTTGTATAACATGGCAAGACATGGTGATAAGAGAACCTCCCTTGGAGAAATGGGGAAAACAAGACCTGACCACCCACTTCAAGTACACTGTTCTTCCCCAAATTAGAACCATAAAGCCTGAATAGGCCGGAGCATGTCCCAGAGGCCTCATGGCAAGAATGGCAAGTGCTCTCTGTCTGCACTTGTATGAGCTTTATTGCATTAGCCAACACTTAACATAAAAGTAATTAACTGCAGTGTTAAGATCCTAAATGAGTTCAAATTTTTCCCATAAACATTTTTTTCTTGAAGTCATATTGTTTATTTCATACTTCTTATTCAGAATTCCTAATTCAGAGTACCTCTGAGTCACCAGACACGATGAGTATGAGTATAGACAAAGAGGGGCATGTAACTGAGAAAGGCTGAGACTTTGTTGCATGAAGAAAATGGGGCTGCCCATCTGTGCAGCGTACCTGCCCTAATCGGTTAGCCATTTCTGCTTAACTACCCCTCCCCCAAGCTCATTGGCTTAAACAGCAATTATTATTTTTTTCTCCTGTGTTTATGTGTCCCTGGGGAAGGGTTGATATAGGGTGGACTCAGTTGGTTGAATCTTCTGTGCATCAGCTGGATCTGGAATTTCCCCCAGCATCTGGTTTAGATCTGTTTCAAATATGTCCATCGTGGGCATAGGCTGAAAGTGTGGTAGGGGGCACCATGCTTTTCTTATGACAATAGCATCCACTTGCATTGACTCCACTCACATCCCACTGACCCCAGCAAGTCACAGGCTGGACACAGACCAAGAAGGGGAAGGCATATTTTCTCCACTCATAGGAGATGCAAAGCTAAAAAAAAAAAAAAACAACCAGGAATATGCAGCTTGGAAGGAGTGAGACAGTGACTATTTCTGAAAAAGAACACCAAACTGCCACATGTCCCAAGATTATACTGTACAAACACTAAGCATAATCAGCCTTGAGCATCAAAAAATGCAAGGAAGTTACCTGTAAACTAAAGGGTTGCTTTCAATGTATGACGAAGAATGTCTCTGACAAATTTAGAGTGCCATTTTCTCCTTTGGTTTATGTTTTCACATGAAGACATTTTGAATTCTATTCTTCTAAACACAAAGAAAATATAATTTTACACAATCTTTTTTTCTATTTAGATTTTCAATTGTTTTATATCGAATTTTTTTATTTGCAGATAATGTTCGATGGACTTGAGTTTTATGTAGGAGATTAAGTTCTCTTATAGCTAAATATTGAAGCAAATTAATTTGAATCTTGATTGAGACATTGTGAAGGAGCTAGGGAGTTGCGTACCACAAGGTTGGATTAATGTAAATTGATTTGTCCAAGGTTATTTGTTTAGATAATGGAGGTAATAGAAGGAGGGCCCTAGGTCTCAGGGAACTGAAGCTCTGAGACGTCCCATCCTGTCATCATGTTCAAAGCAAGTTCACATCAGGGCAGACTCCATTTAGGCAGGGAAAATTCAATTAGGATCATTCTGTGGACTGAAGACTCCCACGGGGAATCGGGGTAGAAATACGGAGAGCTTGTTGTCTTAACAAAATATATGCTAACAAATGACTTTTTTGGCCCTGTCTTGGGCTCTCTCTTGTGTATGTGTGTGTGTGTTTGTGTTTTTTTGGCATATTAATATAATGCAGTTTGTGAAGAAGAGTGAGTTGTATTTTTAAAGTCTGTCTTTTAAACAATTTTGCATATGCCTCTTCCTACTTAAAAAATAATAAGTTATATTTTCAACAAAGGAGGCCTCCAGCATTTCCAAGTATATGAATTATTCTTTTATGGATTCAAATATGGGTCAAATCATATTGTCCCAAACCTAATCATGGACTTAAAGATCTGCTGTCATTCTATACCTCTGACATAGGTAATAGTCCTGCTTCTTAATTTGATAACGGATAATTTATGTGTGTGTGTGGGTGTGTATACACACGAACTTAATATCAATCCTAAATCAAACCAGAGCTGGACATAGTGACTCATGCCTGTAATCCCATCCCAGCACTTTGGAAGGTAGAGGATGGAAGATTGCTTGAACCCAGGAGTTCGAGACCTGCCTGAGCAACAAGGTGAGACTCCATCTCTATAAAAAAAATATAGCTGGGCATGGTGGGTGCACTCGTGGTTTCAACTACTTGAGAGGCAGAGGTGGGAGGATCACTTGAGCCTGGGAGTTTGAGGCTGCAATGGTCTGTCATTGCACCACAGAACCCCAACCTGGGTGACACAGTAAGACTCAGTCTCTAAAAATAATAATAATAAATAATAATAAATCAGAAATAGTGTCTGAAAATAAATAAAACAAAACAGTAAACCTGCAAGAGTGAAGTGCATTTCCACCGTAATCTGTAATTTTAGAGATCACAGAAGGTTTGCTTTCCCTGTTCACAGTAACAAATACAATCACTGATTAAAACTTCACAGATAAATAAAACCTCTAAGACATATTACACTAGAAACTTCATTTTGTTAGTTTAACTCACCATAACTCACTATGAAATACTAAGTGACAATCTGAGACTGACTCTACGGGAAATAAATAACATAGGAGTTGAAAATGCTTTCCTTGTGATTACTGAGGCATGCCCCAGTCTTGCAATGAGTAACATGCAGTGCATGTGCTGGGATGCGCCAACCCCGACTGTGGAAAGTGCCCAGCTTACCCCGTGGCAAGTGCTCGTCACCCAGGATGGTTCCTTGCAGTTTCAAAGGATTCCTAAAAGGGCAATCCAGGTCGGTCCTGCGCACCTCATCTTTCACTCAGATGAGTCAAAACCCCTGCTCGGATGGCAAATTGGGGCCTAAGTTGAAGCAAGAGCCAAAGTCCACCACACACCTTGAATATTTTACAAAGTATGTCACAGACTGGAAGCATAAAGTCTAAGTAATATTACAGTAAAGTTCCAGAAAGGTACAAGAATAACTGGAATAGTCAACAACACGACTCCAGCTGGCACCTTGGCAAAGTTGTGCCAGAAACTTGTCTCTTTCCTGGTTCTTCTCTGACCTAGATGACAGGGACATGGATATTTGGGATTCAAAAGCTACAGAGTGAAAGCATCATATTTTCTCCAAAGGCTAAAAAGAACAGATACTTCAGTCCCTAGTCAAACACTGCAGTTTGCTATTAACCAACAAATACAAATATTGATTGATCCCTCCTAAAACATTGGTCACATCGAAATCTGCCAGGCTGCTCTGCACAGCATGCACCTACTTGGTGTGTGTGTGTGTGTGTGTTGCGTGTTTGTGTGTGTGTGTTGTGTGTGTGATTGTGTGTGTGCTCGTGTGTGTTGTGTGTTTTGCGTGTGTGTTGTGTGTTGTTTGTGTTTGTGTGTTTGTTATGTTTATTGTGAGTTTGTATGTGTGTTGTGTATTTGTGTTTGTTGTGTGTGTTTGTGTGTTGTATGTGTGTTGTGTATGTGTGTTGTCTGTTTTGTGTGTTTTTTCTGTGTGTGCTTGTGTGTTTGTGTGTGTGTTGTGCGTTGTGTTTGTGTGTGTGCATGCATATGTGTGTGTGTGTGCACACTCCCTGGAGCACATGCCTTTTTGCACATGCTACCTCCATACTGCTCACAGTTTCCCATCCAGCTACTCTGCACCGAGCCTGTTTCCCCGCCACTTATGGCTTCTTACCCACAGCAAGAAGCCTTGGCCACAGCCCCTTCATGTCCTGTTNTGTTGTGGGTGTGATTGTGTGTGTGCTCGTGGGAGTTGTGTGTTTTGCGTGTGTGTTGTGTGTTGTTTGTGTTTGTGTGTTTGTTATGTTTATTGTGAGTTTGTATGTGTGTTGTGTATTTGTGTTTGTTGTGTGTGTTTGTGTGTTGTATGTGTGTTGTGTATGTGTGTTGTCTGTTTTGTGTGTTTTTTCTGTGTGTGCTTGTGTGTTTGTGTGTGTGTTGTGCGTTGTGTTTGTGTGTGTGCATGCATATGTGTGTGTGTGTGCACACTCCCTGGAGCACATGCCTTTTGCACATGCTACCTCCATACTGCTCACAGTTTCCCATCCAGCTACTCTGCACCGAGCCTGTTTCCCCGCCACTTATGGCTTCTTACCCACAGCAAGAAGCCTTGGCCACAGCCCCTTCATGTCCTGTTTCTGTGTCCTCGTGAATCCAGGAGAAGACATTTGTCCCGACACTCTGCTGTAAGCATCTCCCCAATTCCTCACAGCACCACCTACAAGGTTTATGAGTGATGGGAATATGATGAAGGCCTGAGGGTGAGTGCAGGTTTCTGGAATTTCTGGCTGCCTGTGAATAGGACAATTTTTACAAGCAGTTGGACAGAACCTGCCCTCCAGTCTTGACTCCTCTAGCTCATAAACTGCTTTAAGTCTCTGCATCTCAAAGCCTCATGTCCCCTTAGGGAAGGGGCTTAAACTGTCATCTATTTTCCCAGCTTCATCATTGACAGCCCCAGGAGCTAATTGATTCATTGACTATTGGATAAATGTGTATTCAGTCACATATTGCATCAGTGAGGCTAATGGACTAGTAAGGGCAGTACTTGCAGCGTAAGACAGAAGGAGCAGAATCAAAAAGGATTCCTTGATTACTGTCTTGAGCCACCAACTGGGTGGTGGTGCTCTTTACTGAGCTGGGGAAGGTAATGGTATTACTTTTTCCTGAAGTCTGAATTACTCAGGAGTAATAAAACAGAGAGAACTTGAAGGATAGAATTTCAATTGGTATTTGATCTTCCAACTGTAGCACAACATTTAAATCATGAAATACAACATTTAGCAAGTGTTCTTTCTGTTTTTGGATCATCTAAGGTCAAGAATAAGAACCTGTAATAGTGAGCTGTCCTCACGCTCATCTTCTCCAAGGACCAGTGTTAATTACTACAAACACATCTCAGCTTCAGATTAAGGAAGAAAATTATCTCTCTTGTTGACCTTTCTTGGCTCTAGAGATTCAAGGTAACTGTCTAAAATCACGGCTTTTTCTGGTGCCTTAAGACAGATGACATTTGTGTTTATGTATTTTTCCCCATAATTTTCTCTGTAAGCTGCAAGGCAGGATGAGAGTCTATTTTCCTTATTTTCAAGCATTTCCTAATATTACAATCATATTTTGAAAAGGAGTTACACAGGTAGAAATCTTGGCAGTGTTCCTCTAAGGATTTTCTAGAGCTGGAATTTTGATCAAGTGACTTTAATGCTTATGCACCACTGATCAAGTAAGTCTCTTCAGTGAAGACAGAGCATTCCCTAGATAACCTAGCTGAAGTATCCTTTGAAACAACCCCAACTTCTCTTGTTTCAAAGTCATGGGTATAAAACAATTACGATTAACCTGAATAAAACAAAGTTTACTCCAAGAATGGAGGGAAGACCAGAACTTCACAGAAGCATCTGGCCCCAATAGGTGAACATTCTGTGGGTTCCATGGCCTTTGGAGAGGGGACCAAGAGTGTCTGTTCCAAGCCCTGAGTACTGCCAGGATAAGTCTCTTTTATATACCATACTACATTCCTGATGAGCTATTAGCATCATCTTATTGCATTTATAACATGTATTTATTTCTTTAAATAGTCTCAAACTGAAGCACATCATGTTTAAACACCATCATTAGGCACATAGTATTGCAAACCGTCATCTGGAAGACAATGTTTTGCTTTTCTGCACTGTGTTTGTGCAGGGTCAAACATGCTGACACCACGTGCCACTCATCTGAGAGCCTGAAGGGTAAATAGCCAGAGAGCTGGCATTTTGGACTATGTGGGTGCTGCCATCACACTAATGCCTAATTTATTTCGCCCTCTTCATAATGATTTTCAAATACACAATCATGGTGGTTTTAAAACCAATAATTTTTTTGGGGGGGGACCAAAATATTCACAAAAATTGTAGCTCATTATCTTCAAGTAAATTTAGAATGTTTCTATAAAAAAAGTAGCAAGTAATCATATATACTAATTGTAGTAAACTAGTTCATGTTATTTTTTTGGCTTACAAGTAAGACTGTTCTCCAGAGATGATGTCTTCTGTATTTCCCAACAAGTTAGCAGCATTTCCATTCATTACTTGCATTTCTAGTAGAGAAGTGTTTGCGAAGTGTCGTCAGAGTTAACTTGGTTTGACTATTCATCCACATGATGTGGTAAACTGCGAAGTTGTAATCTGGATTGCTTTTGTTGACTTCCATTTCCAGAGATAATTCTTTCTTGTAAAAAGAAATCACTCCAGAATATACTTCATGTAGCTTTAAACACAGAATACCTAAGTCATTAGAAGATTCTACATATGAGCGTTAGGTCACATTCCGCTTTATATCAGTCCTGAGCTACTCATTCTCCTTTTGTTGATTTCCATTTGCAAACATAATTCTTTCTTGCAAAAATGAGTAACCCCAGAATATACTTCATGTAGCTTTAAAGACAAAAATACTTAAGTAACTAGAAGATTCTAAATATGAGTGTTAGGTGACATTCTACTTTATATCAATTCTGAGCTACCCATTCTCCTCTAGCTAGCACAGTCAAACCTATAAAAATTATTTTATCAATAATGGTAAGATTAGTGCAAAACTCCAGCTCCACAGGTACAGGGGTCCAAAGTTCAGGCCCCAAGGGCGTTGTTATGCCTATTCTGGAGGCTAAAAAGGATATTCATGGAGGTTCTGGATAATTGGATCATAGGCTGGACTGAGGCAGCCTATAGAATTAGCCTGGGACTAATCAGTCAGGGACTCAGGCAACCACCTCTACTTCTTGCCATCCACTCTAATTCTTGCTCATCTTGTCTCCTACATGGGACCTTGACAGTTAGACACCTAACCCATCAGTTCATCGTGTATACCAAGAAATAGATGTATATACAGTTTGGGTAACTGGGATTTAAAAAAAGAAAAAAACTCCTTTAAGAAAATAATATCTCATACTTTATCTGAAATAGCAATGAGTTTGCTGTTGGAGATACTTACCTTAATGTGTTGCACATGCTAACTCAATCAAGACTCAGACTAACTCCTTGAGTTAATTGCTATTTCGCTACCATTTTAGGAAAGAGTTTTGAGGATAATTTCCCCATTGTGCAATGTGTGTGGAAGTCATAATTTGAAATGGGGTGATCTGGCTCCAGAATCTGTTTGTCTCTCAAGCATCAAAACTAAAAGAATAATGATATCCAAAGTCAATCTTCAGGAAATGAGGGCAGCACTCTGAAGCTTAAAGAGAAGGTTATTATTGTATCCAACTCCGTAATAATAGAAAATTGGCTTTTACACAAGAATAGGATTCTGCTTTCACCTTATGATTTTCCATGCAGGCATTCATCTCTGTAGTTGTCTGTTGCTCGTGTGTGGACTTCATGACAACTATCCAGATTATGATTGATTGCAGTAAGATGACACAGCTGAATGTGACACTGGGTCCAATAACTGCATTCATATCATGTTTGGATGACAGCCGAAATATCATCCGAATTTGGGAACCTGTTGAACAAGCAAGCAAGAGCTGTCATAATAAGACTTTCTAGGTCATTTCATAAATACCTATTTAGAAAATTATACAGGAGTTGAAAATAATTAAAGTCCAATTCATTACTAGGTTTAACAAGCAGCATTGTCAATGAATATTAGCCCTATGAAATTAGCATAAAGAGCCTGAAAATGCATTACTCTGACCATACAGGGCTCGTGTTAATATTCCATGATTTGAAGAATGTCGTGATGACTCTTCATTTAGAATCAGAACGTCCAGGTAATGAAACTGTGTGATGGTCATAAAGTGTGAAGGTTAAGATGATTGGACTTCTGGTGTGTAGGTTGATTTAGCAGTTTTCATTAGCATTTCCCAGGAGTAGAACTAATTTGAGCTAAAATCTTTTCACCAGCTGTCAGAATATTTCTTTGCAAGTTGTTGTCGAGGATGTCCCCACTACGTGCCATTTTTCAGCTATTTCTCATGACTGCCACTCTGCTTGAGCCCGAGATTTACCAAGCCCAGGGTTCTGTCCCAGCTGCTGTCATGGAGATGTGCAAGTGGGAGAGCCCCATGGCTGCCCTCGGCTGGGGCTGTCAACCTCCGATATTTAACACGACCCTTCCAAACCAGCCATGGCCACTGCACATCTATTTTTTCAACAGGAACGAACTTGTTTCCATTGTGGATCTAATATGCATGGGACAAGAAGTTAAGAGCAAGGAATCCAAGGAAATTACATTAACTTGTTAAATGTCATAATTTAAATATCCAAATTCCTTAGTATCCAACAGGAGGAGCTTGTAATGAAGAGTGCACACACACACATTCACACACACTGACACACAGGCACACACATTTACCAAGAGAAGCTCAGGGGGCTGTCCTGTTCTGTGTCTTTACTCTTTGAATACACCAGGACTCTGTGGAGGCCCCATAATTGAGTTATAGCCATCACCCATATATTAGATTTCAGCCTGAGCCATGGCAAGTCTAAGTAATAGATTGAAAAATACAATTATTGCTTACCTACAGAATTCCTTTGCTTGGGAGGTAAGGCATATATATCAGAAAAGTTGTTGTGTTTTTTTCCCCAGGCCTATTCAATAAATGAACATTACACCAGGATTCTTACACAGAGTATCTCTGAAATGGGTTTTGTATTGATTTTTGTAACTACCCTGTTAGATGACGTTATCCCTTAGTGTGTCAGGTTTAGACCGGTCCGCCCGGAGCAGGTCATTGAGGTGATAACTGTCATTTGGAGGGACAGAAAAGCAATCATAGCTTTTTCATTACTTACTGTTTTCCCCCTGCGAGTGTGGGATCATTTGACATATTATGGCTTCTGTGATTTAAGCTGCATTTCTAAATTAAGTGCTAGAATATCACGCTGTGGGTTTAGAAAAATCAACTTGATGTCAAAGAACCTCAGGCCCCGTGGGTGAGACGTATGCATGCTTCTTTCATGATACCCACTAAAATTTTAAGAGAAATGGATTGTTAACCACAGAAATAAATATATACCTTATTCTTGAAAAGCATTGCATGCAAATCAGAAAAAAATCCAGTAAGTTAAAGCTTTCTCTTTTTTTAATTTAATTTTATAACCATTGTCAGGGGAAAAAAAAACAAACCAGAAACAACAAAATCAGTTTTATCACAAATGTAGATTTGAAGCACATGCTTCAAATTTAAAATTCTAATTTTGTTTTAAAATTCTAATAAAGGTAACATTAATTTTAAATTGCATCAACTTCATGGAAATATCTTTTCTAGAAACTGTAGTTGGACTGTGTAACATAAAGGAATGAGGGCAGGAAAAAATCTAAAAGTGAAACATACTGAGCAACCATTTCTAAAAGCAACCAAGAAGAATCATCAAGGGCTAAACAGGTAGCATGGAAAGGGATAAATCCTTGTAGCATGGTGCCAACCTGTTCCTTTAACGCCGTATTCTGACTATGTTAGTTGTCATCCCATCCACTGCCCTCCACGTGTTGTGTTGCTTGAGAATCAGATGCACAGTAAACACCACGGAGGCAGAGCAGCCTCCCATGGGCTAGACTCTGAGGACTCGGCATGGGTCATGACTGTGAGACTCTCCATGGTTCATTTTTTCCAGAGGGATCTGCAAGTCTTCTCCATTCTACCTAATGGATCTGTTCCAAAAAATGTGATTCTTCTTTTTAATTAACGTTTCAAACTCATACTCTCTCTAGCAGTGTTCTTTGAACCAATAAATATGCTCAGGTGATTCCTAACTTGAAGCATCCCAAATAATTCACTGCTACGTGCTCAATGAACCTTCCACCTGCTACTCTCGTTCCTGCCCAGTGTTTCTGTCTCCATGCCCTGGTTGTTTCTTATTCTTATTTTGCCACAACCTTGCTCTTCCTTTTGGTAAGACAACCACAAGCTTCAAAGGTTGAAACTTTATTCAAATACATTACTTCCTTTGAAGTAATATATTCAACTTTGTGTTAATCAAGAAATTTTCAGTCCTCAGTCTCCTGACTTTTCTCTGATATGATACTATTCTTTTCTCCTTCCATCATGTTGCTAAGAATATACTCAGTCACATGTTTCTCTTGCTCTTTCTCTGTTCATTCTTTTAAAAGTATTGAAAATATAATTTTCTATTTTTGTTAAATTAAATAACCTTATTATTTATCCACTGATGCATAACCAATCAGCCCAAAACTTTGCAGCCTAAAATAATGAACATCTGTGACCTTATATACTATGGGTCAGGAATCTGGGCTGTACCTCACTGGGTTTCTCTCTCTGAGTTTCCCACAAGGCCACAGATTGAGATGTCAGCAGGAGCTGAGAAGGCTCAGACGGGGAGGAATCTGCCCCGCAGCTCTGTAATGGCTGTTAGCACAATTCAGGTCCTTGCTGGCTGTTGGACTGGGAGCCTCAGCTTCCAGAAGGAAGTTGGCTGAAGGCCACCCTCAGTCCTTTGACCTGTGGGTCTCTCCAACATGGTACCTACCTTGTTACAGTGCACAAGCCAAGGAAGTGAAGGAGAGGCCAGTCTGATTCATTATTCAATCAGAGGTGCTGTTGGCAGGGGATTGATGAGGGTCTCCAGATGCTGGTGAGACCCTAGCCCCAACCAATATCCAGGTTCTTGACACCATCGTGAGAAAGAATTCAGGATGAATCAGACTGAAGTGAAAGGCAAGAAGCTTTTATTGCAAGGCAAAAGGACACACCCAAGAGTAGGAGCATGGGCGTACACAGAAGAGTGAGCCATGCATAATGGAGTTTGGGTTTTCAACTGTATGGGCTCTTCTCATGGGGGGGTGGAATAATCATGAGGTCTCCCAGGAAAAAGGTGGACATTTCTTAGAATTGGGGTGCCACTCATTTTCATACTAAATATGGACATGCTCAAATCCATCATGGCATAAGTGGACATGGGATTTAGGATGGTACTGAGCATGTCATTAGTTCTGGGGTAGGGTATGGGTCAAATTCAGTCTCATGTTGGAGCTAACCAGGGTCAACCAGCCTCGCCCCCATCCTGTTTGTGAGGGTCTTATCAGCCCAGCCTCATCCATGTCCTTCCTTACTGTTATGTGAAATTACTGCTTGATATTATTCCATTTCTCCTATGACCTCCCAACATTCCTATTTCGTGGGTGTTTCTTTAATTAGGGGGTGCGATAATCATTAGGCATTCTGGAAAAGAAAGAGATTTCAGGGACCCCTGGTTATTGCCCTCTTTCTCCCTTATTTGGGTTTGCCTGGAAAAGTTGTAGACATGTCACTCTGACCCAACTGGGGTTTTGGTCATTTTCTCTTTCTCATTTTGGGTTTTCTCCTATCCTATGGTCTCTTTGCCTAGCTCTTGTTTCATCTGTTGTTTGAGTATTTCCATCCTCTTGTGACCACCCAGTGTGGTTCCCATCTCAATGTGACATCTCCTGAGTCTTGCCATCTTCTATTGGTGAGAAGCAAGTTACACATTGTGGCGGGGGGCATCATACAAGGCTATAAATATCACTGGGGCCACATTTGAGACCAACTACCACAAATATTACTTTTCTCCAATGTTCTTTTTTGAATACCCATCTTTCTAGGTATGGTTCGCTATTCCTACATTCTTGTGGAATCATCAACTTCCCATTCCCCTAGATGTTATCATGAATTCTGGTTCTTTTCTTTAAAATCTCTATCAGAACCTCCTAAAGTTTAGTATTTCTATTGCTGAACGGATCATCAGCTTACTACTTACTACTTCCTACCCTTCACCGTGCAACTGCACTCTCTGGAAACCTCCTGGTGGTCCTAAGTGTATTCACCATCTCTGCAATGGCATGCCTTTCTACCCAGTCGTTGCTGAAACAGAAATGTGAATGTTACCTCGACAATATTGTCCTTCTCAACTTCCTAACACAATCATCAACCTGGCAATTCTAAATCAAAAGCACCTTTAAGTTTCGTCCTCCGCCTTGATGCCTGTGGGCACTGATTTGGTTGATGTCACACACTTTTCTGCAGAGTCCGCTGAGCTGTCTCACTCGAATGTTCCTCTAGTTTCCCTGCTCGAGCGAGTGTTTTCCCATCCCCAATGCCATTCTACAAGGCAAACGGCATCCTATTTTTCTCCCACATTGGAATCCTTTCATAACACCTCATATCACCCTCAGGGTGTCGGGTGGGCTCTGAATGTGTGAAAACACCTCCCTGGCCCATGCTCTACTGAACTTTCCCCAACACCCTCTGTAGACAAGAGGAACCACTTGCAATTTTCCAAAAGTGTGATGTAGTTTTACGTATTTGCACAAACATTTGTTTCCACTTAAACCATTTGTTTTTTCCTAACCAAGTTAGTGCATCGTCATCACTAGGCACTCTTCCTCTGGGACACTGAAACAGACACCCCTTCCCCTTTCTTGACTAGTGTTCTGAGCTTGCTTTACCTAGGGCACTAATGGAACTGCATCCATCACATGCCATAATATAAATGTTAATATGCTTTTATGCTTGCCACGCCTTAAAGTTCTTGTGGGCAGGTTCCACATTTCATGTATTTCTCCATTCCAATAATTGAGTGTTTCATATCTAATAGTATTAAAACATAAGCATTGAACAGGCTTAAATGAATGAATTTCTTCACACAGGCCCCAGTCATCTCATACTTTCTAGAATTCAATGGCCTTTTATTACGTGCTGGAGAGGATGATCTTGTGTCAGATGAATTCTGTTTATTGAAATTCGCTTGTATGGGAATCAAATAATACTCACAAATAATAAAAATATTAACTGAGAAATTAAGTATGGATGCTGCTATGGTCTGAATATTTGTGTTCCACAGAAATGTATATGTTGAAACCTTGATTCCCAAGATAGTGGAAACTTTTGGGAAGTCATTAGTTCATGAAGAAGGAGGCCATGAGAATGAGATTAGTGTTCTTATAAAGAGGCCCCAAAAAACTCCCTTGCTCCTTCCACAATTTGAGGACACAGTGAGGAGGTAACACCCTAGAAAACAGGAAATGGGCTCACCAGACACTGGCATTGCAGGTACGTTGACCTTGGATGTCCCAGCTTCCTCTTCTCAACTATGAGAGATGAATTTTGGTTTGTATAAATTACCCAGTTTATGGTATTTTTTTTTTCAGCTGACCAAACAGATTTAAATAAATGCAAATGTTCAATTTGTTTATCTATGTATTTTTCTCCTTAACATTCATGTGGTTTAGAATTTAGCTCATTTATAAAACAAAATAAAATTGAGAGTCAGAAAGTATCCAGAAAGAAAAAAAAAACAACCAAAATATTGGCTAAAGATCAGTGTTGAAATTTTAGCTCACATGCTATAAGTGATTCCAATAAAACTTTGGAATTTTGCCATTTGAAAACATAAGTTTGTTCACTGTAAGATATTGGTTCACACCTGTGAGAATGGCTATTATTAAAGAAACAAAAAAGATAGCAAATATTGAAGGGGATATGGAGGAAAGGGAACCCTTGCACACTGTTGGTGGCAATGCAACTTCGTACAGCCATTATGGGAAACAGTATGGAGGTTCCCCAAAATAACTGAAAATAGAACCTTATGACCCAGAAATCCTGCTGCTGTGCGTACATCCAAAGGAGTTGAAATCAGAATCTCAAAGAGATAGCTGCACTCCCAGGTTCATCACAGTGGTATTCAAAATATCCGAGATCGGTGAGCAACCTCCAGTAAAGTACAAAATAGTATATCTGTATACTGCAATATTTAGTCTTAAGAAAATAAGAAAATCCTGCCATTTGAAACAACACCGATGAAGCTGCAGAGCATTACGCCAAGTGAAATCAGCCAGTCATAGAAGGACAAGCACTACATGATACCTCTTAAATAATAAATCAAAAATAATCAACCTCATTGAGGCAGAGAGCAGAATGTTGTTGCCAGAAGCAGGGGGAAAGGAGAAGAGGAGAAGTATTAGTCAGAGGTTACAAAGTTTCTATTATAGAAAATAAAAAAGGTCTAGAGATCCATTGTACAACTTAGTGTCTGCAGTTAATAATACTTCACTGTATACTTAAAAAGTTGCTAAGTGGATAGATCTGATGCTGTGTTTTTAAACACACACAAATTTAAATAATAACAATAAATAAAGAGGGTGATAGGAAACGTTTGGGGGTTGATGGATAGGTTCATGGTATAGATTGTGGTGATGATTTCATGGGTGTAGACTTTTCTCCAAACTCATCAAGTGTTAAACATTAAATATGTATAATTTTTCAAATGCTAATCATATCTTAATAACGTGGCTTTAAAAAACAATGAACTGGGTTTGATAAAATAACTGTTGGCAAGATTTTCAGGTGAAAAAATATTTTAAAAGGATAGCTTTTACAGCAATTTTGAGAAATATAACATAATTTTTTAATCTGGGGATTATACAGGCAGTGAATTTGAACATTTTGTTTTTTCAGAGGTATATAATGGTTAATGGTTTGATAATATGTTTTTAGTTTTGAATCGAATGTACCTTATCAGCAATACCTAATTAATGCCTGTTTTAAAGCCTGAACTGAAGATAGAGACACATAAAGACAATATCACAAACATTTGTTTCAACTGAGTATTTAGACCTGCATATTAGTAAATATCCTCTATCCTGTCCCAGGGATTTATTGATGCCTTCCTATTCCTTCTAAAAGATGAATTCAGCCGTGAAGTTATATATAAATAGATGATGTCTGAAGCTTTAAAATTCCAAATAAGATTCATAAGGAAATTATTTTTTCTTTCAAGCATATTGTGTGATATGGCTTCTTTTCTATATAGTGAATGCATGCGTTTTCAAATGTTTCAACTGAATTAACAAAAGTATGCATTTTAGCATAATAAGTATCTCCTTCAGAGCTTGATTTCAAAAGTGTATCTAAGTAACTTAAAATTTGTATTTAGTATCTTGAATAGAAACACAGAGGATTAGCCTTCAAACTTTAAAAAACATGTCCTGATTCATGGTGTGCCCATAACTTAGGATGAGCCTTTTTAATAGAGATCATTCTTCCAGGCACAGACTCTGCTCCCAATTGAAGCTGAAGGAAGTGAGCTTCTCTGTAAGATCCTGCACAGACAGGCTTCCATCATCCACTTTAAGCCCACGATGTGACTTTCTTCATGGCTTTTCTTAATCAGTTCATCTTCATTCAGGAATGTAAAAGGACTTTAAAGTAGCTTTACTTGGACTGCAAAATTGGGCAAAAAAAAGATTATAGCAAATCTTCTCAGCAGTTCTATTATATTTCATTTGGTCTTTTTTTGAATGGGGGGCAGGCATTGAGAGGAAACTCTAAATGGCATTTTGGAAGGCTTTCATATTTAGCAGAATACAAGTTTTTGTTTTAGCCACAAATGCAATTAGAATAAGCTAATAAATAAGTTTCTCTTAATCTTTAAAATTACTAGGACCCATGTGAAAACCTGTTTCCTGGAATATGCTTAATGCAGTAAGTTGGAAAAGGGAACTAATTATAATAAAATGTAATTGTTAATGGAGTCGCCTTTTCTGTAACAGTGGGGAGAGAAGCTCAGCAAATTCTCTCCTCCAAAATCAATGACAAAATTGGACAAAACTGTCAAAAACATAATTTTAGAACCCCAGAAATTAAAATTTGATAAGCATTCATTCAGGAAAAACTATTCAACCTGGAGTAAGAAGAGTGGAACTCTGGGGCATATTTGTCGAGGGCTGCTCCCATCCGTTCCCTGATCTATTAGCACAGAGTTTTTTTTAAGAGTGGTGAAAGCTGTGGAACTCAAGAACTTTGTTCCAGAGAAGAGAACTTCCTTGATTTGGAACAAAGAAACCCTGGATCCATGGGAACACTGGAAATGGTGGTCATCTCAGCAGCAAATGCATGGTGAAAGCCAACATTGTAAATGATCTAAAGTTGAAATCTCAGTGGGGCCAAGCAGCCGACCAGCAACCCTGAGATATTTCACCAAGAGATGTAGGGAGTAACACTGCTGCAACGGGCCTTTGTCAGCTAACACGTAATGCTGGTGGTCTGGAATTTCACCTCTACAGGCTGTGCACACACTTAAGAAGAAATCAGAGAGTTCCAGCTATCCACATGTTCTTGTCTAAACCTGAGATGATGTTTACATGTGGAGGGAACACAAGAAAGGCCGGGAGAGAGAAAGATCCAGGGAAGACTTTTACATTTAGATGTGTTCTCCAATCCACACACAGATCTAGCGGCAAATGGTGTAAGTCCTGTTGGCTCAAGGAGTTTGAACAGATCATCTGATGAGTCATTGACTGACTACTAAGCTGTGCTGATGTGGCATGCACTTAGAAAGCCAGAATTAAACATAAAAACAAGAATTAAACAAACAAAAATCTTCACAGAGATATCAGTAGCTGCATATTGCTGGAGAGATAGATTTCACAGAATATTTCCAGATAAGTTACCAATTTAAACAAAGAAAACTGGTAACAGCAATAATTCCCAGGATGGATAAGGGTGGATCTCAGGATGAGGCTTTAAAAAATGAGATTTTCAATGAAACTTGAAAAAATCATAATACATAGAAACTTTTTCTGAGGATTGCAGATGTTGGACTTACAAAAGGATTTTAAAATAGTGTTTAAACAGCTTTTAATTAAAAAAAATCAAAAGTTAAAGAAAATTTGCTATGCCAACTAGTTACCACCTAAAGAAGGCTGATAAAAATATATATTATAAAAAGGATGATGCGTGTAGTGTGACATTGAAAAGTCTAGTACATTTGAGACACCAGAAGAAAAAAGTCAATGAAGTTCATGATATAGTAATAGAAATTATCTGATCTCCAGAACAGAGAGAAAATTCACAAATAAAAATGAATAGAGCCTCAGGGATCTGAGTAGCGCCATTAACTGTACCAAATATGTGGAATGGGAATTCCAGAACAGGAAAGAGAGAAAGGAAAGGAAGAACACAGGAAGCAGTAAGAGCCAGAAAAGAAGCTCAACAAACTCCAAGAAGAAATCCACATAAGACACCCCATGGTCAAACTGTTGAAAGCCAAAGACAATCAGAAAATCAAGAAGCCAGCATTAAAAACATGACCCATGAACAGTGGAAATGTTAATGTTTTTATAGGTTGGTGCAGAAGTAATTGCAGTTTTGCCATGAAAAGTAATGCCAAAAACTGCAATTACTTTTGCACCAACCTAACATCTATGCCAGTTTCTTCCTCTGTAGAGAACATAATGCAAATATTCTTTGCAGAGGAAGAAACTGGCATAGATAAAAAAATCTCAATTCTGTATAAGAAAAGAACATCAGAGAAAAAATAAATGAAGAAAACAAAACTTTCTTGTTTTCTTATTCTTAAAAAATGTTAAAATGAACATTTAAGTAATAATGGTAAGAAGGTATTAGGCGATTATAGTATGTGGATAACTAAACTGAAGAAAGATAGTCTTTTTTACAACCAGTGCTGAAACAATTGTATGCAAAAAAAAACCCTAAATACTAATCATGTACCTTTCACAAAAATTAACTCAAAAGAAATCATAGATTTAAACATAAACCATAAAACTATAATTGTATAGATAAACTAGATGACCTTGGCCTTGATGATGTGGTTTAATTTCGTTTTGTATTGGCACACAGTATGAATATATATTTATGAGGTACATGGGATATTTTGAGACAGGCATAAAATACATAATAATCACAGTAGGGTAAGTGGGGTATCCATCAGCTCAAACATTGGTCCTTTCTTTTTGTTACAGACAATCCAATGATAACCATTTTAGTTACTTTAAAATGTGTAATAATTTACTATTGACTGCAGTGACCATGTCCTGATATCAAATACTAGATCTTCTTTGATCTATCTCACTAATTCTGGTACCGATTTGCCATCCCAATTTCTACCACCCACTCTCCTGCGCAGCTTCTGGTTACCATCATTCTTCTCTCTAACTTCATGAGTTCAATTGGATTAAATTGTAGCTTTCACAGATAAGTGAGAACACGTGAAGTTTGTCCTCCTGTGCCAGGCTTATTTCACTTAACAAAACAGCCTCCAGTTTCATCCATGTTGCTGCAGTTTTTTGTTTGTTTGTTTGTTTTTGAGACAGAGTTTCACTCTTGTTGCCCAGGCTGGAGTGCAGTGGTGCAATTTCAGCTCACTGAAACCTCCGCCTCCCAGGTTCAAGCGATTCTCCTGCCTCAGCCCCCCGAATAGCTGGGATTACAGGCATGAGTCACCACACCCAGCTAATTTTTGTATTTTTAGTACAGACGGGATTTCTCCATGTTGGTCAGGCTGGTCTCGAACTTCTGACCTCAGGTGATCCGCCCACCTCGGCCTTCCAAAGTGCTGGGATTACAGGTGTGAGCCACCATGCCCAGCCCCAGAATCTCTCTCTCTCTCTTTTTTTTTTTTTTTTTTTTTTACAGCTAAATAGTATTTCATTGTTAATATGTACCACATTTTCTTTATCCATTCATCTGTTCATGAACACTGAGATTTCTTCTTAATCTTGACTGTTGTAAACAGTACTGCAATAAAAATCATACTGCAGATATCTCTTGGATATAATGATTTCCTTTCTTTTGGGTATATAACTAGCACTAAGATTGCTGGATCATATGGTAGTTTTACTTTTAGGTTTTTGAGGAGCCACCAAACTGTTCTCCATAATAGTTGTATTAATTTACATCCCCACTAAGAATTTTCTCCACATCTTCTCCACATCCTTTTCTCCTCGTCCTCTCCAGCATTTGTTATTGCATGTCTCTAGGATAAAAGCCATATTAACTGGTATGGGATTGTAGCTCAGTGCAGTTTAAATTTTCATTTCTCTGATAATCAATGATGTTGAGCACTTTTTCACATACCTGTTTGCCATTTGTATGTCTTCTTTTGAGAAATATCTATTCATATATTTTGCCCACTTTTAATATGATTATTAGATTTCTTCCTATGAGTTGTTTCAGTTCCTATTAATCCCTTGTCAGATGAATAGTTTACACATATTTTCGCCCATTCTGTGGGTTGTCTCTTCGCTTTGTTTATTGTTTCCTTTGCTGTGCAGAAACTTTTTAACTTGACACGATCCCATTTGTTCACTTTCGCTTTGGTTGTATGTGCTTATTGGGTGTTACTTAAGAAATATTTGCCAAGGCTGATGTTTTGGAGGGTTTCAACAATGTTTCCTCTTAGTGGTTTCGTAATTTGAGGTCTTAGATTTAAATCTTGAATTCATTTTTATTGGATTTTTGTATATGATGAGAGTTGGGGTCTAGTTTCATTTTTTCTGCATGTGGATATCCAGTTTTCCCAGCAGCATTTATTGAAGAGACGGTCCTTTTTCCAGTGCATGTTCTTGTCATCTTTGCCAAAAATGAGTTCACTGTAGATGTACAGATTTATTTCTGGTTCTGTATTCTGTTCTGTTAGTCTGTGTGTCTGTATTTGTGCTGGTATGTATTATTTTGGTGACTACAGTTCTGTAGTATAATTTGATGTATTATTTTGGTGACTACAGTTCTGTAGTATAATTTGAAGTCAGGTATGCGATTCCTCCAGTTTTTTTTTTTTTTTTCTTTTTTCTCAGGATAGTTTTGTCTATTCTGGGTCTTTTGTGGCTTCATATAATTTTAATTTTTTTCTCTTTCTGTGAAAATGCTATTGGTATTTTGATAGGGTTTATATTAGATCTATAGATGGCTCCTGATAGTATGGACCTTCCAATAACGTTTATTCTTACAGTTCATAAACATAAAATATTTTCCTTTTCTGCCTCCTCTTCAATTTCTTGCATCAATATTATAATTTTATGGTAGAGATGTCTCACTTCTTTGCTTAAGTTTACCCCAAGTTAATATATTACTCTGTTCTCACACTGCTATAAATAAATAACTGAGACTGGGTAATTTATAAAGAAAAGAGTTTTAACTGGCTCATGCCACAGGCTCTACAGAAAGCATGATTCTGACATCTGTTTGGATTCTGAGGAGGCCTCAGGAAACTTCCAATCATGGAAGAAAGTGAAGGGAAAGCAGGCACATCTTACATGGCTGGAACAGGAGAAATGGTAGGGGAGGTGCTATACACTTTTAAACAATCAGATCTTGTGAGAAATCTACCATGAGAAGAGCAATGGGGGGTGGCGCTAAACCATTAAGCCAATAGAAACCACTCCCATGATCCACTCACCTCCCACTACCCACATCCAACACTCGGCACTATAATTTGTCTGAGATTTACCTGTTTCCCAGTTCCACATTTTCAAGTGTTGTTATTGAAGTGTCCCACTCTTCTGGTACCAATTTTCTATATTAGTCCATTCTTACACCCTCCTACTGGGTCCCTACCACACCATATGGGAATTCAAGATGAGATCTAGGTGGGTACACAGCCAAACCATATCATTCCAGCCCAGCCCCTCTCAAATCTCATGTCCTCACATTTCAAAACCAATCATGCCTTCCCAACAGTCCCTCAAAGTCTTAACTCATTTCAGCATTAACTCAAAAGTCCACAGTCCAAAGTCTCATCTGAGACAAGGTAAGTCCCTTCTGCCTATGAGCTGTAATAACAAAAGCAAATTACTTACTTCCTAGATACAATGGGGGTAGAGGCATTGGATAAATACAGCCATTCCAAATGGGAGACATTGCCCAAAACAAAGGGGTTACAGGCCCTATGCAAGCACCAAATCCAACAGGGCAGTCAAATCTTGAAGTTCCAAAATGACCTCCTTTGACTCCATGTCTGGTGACCAGGTCACACTGATGCAAGAGGTGGGTTCCCATGTTCTTGGGCACTTCCACGCCTGTGGCTCTACAGGGTACAGGCTCCCTCCCAGATGCTTTCATGGGCTGGTGTTGAGTGTCTGTGGCTTTTCCAGGCGCATACTGCAAGCTGTAGGTAGATCTACCATTCTGGTGTCTGGAGGATGGTGGCCCTCTTCTTGCAGTTCCACTAGGTGGTGCCTCAGTCAGGACTCTGTGTGGGGGCTCCGATCCCACATTTCCCTTCATCACTGCTCTAGCAGAGGTTCTCCATGAGATCCTCACCCCTGAAGCAGATTTCTGCCTGGACATCCAGATGTTTCCATACATCCTTTGAAATCTTGGTGGAGGTTCCCAAACCTCAATTCTTGACTTCTGCGCAACTGCAGGCCCAACAACACTTGGAAGCTTCCAAAGCTTAGGGCTTGCACCCTCTGAAGCAATGGCCTGAGCTCTAAGTTGGCTTCTTTTAGCCACCGCTGGGATGCAGGGCACCAAATCCCGAGATTGCACAAAGCAGCAAGGCCCTGGCCCTGACCCACAAAACCATTTTGTCTTCTTAGTCCTCTGGGCCTGTGATAGGAGAGGCTGCCCTGAAGGTCTCTGACTTGGAGACATTTTCCCTATTGTCTTGGTGATTAACATTTGATTTCTAGTTACTTAGGTAAATTTCTGCAGCTGCCTTGAGTTTCTCCTCAGAGAATAAGTTTTTCTTTTCTATTGCATCATCAGGCAGTAAATTTTCCAAACTTTTATTCTCTGCTTCCCTTTTAAACGTAAGTTTCCATTCCAAACCATATCTTGTGAATACATACGACTGAATGCTTTTAACAGTACCCAAGTCACATCTTGAATGCTTTGCTGCTTAGAAATTTCTTCCACTAGATGCCCTAAATCATCTCTCTTAAGTTAAAAGTTCCACAAATCTCTAGAATGGGCAAAACACTGTCAGTCTCTTTGCTAAAGCATAACAAGAGTCACCTTTCCTCAAGTTCTCAATAAGTTCTTCATCTCCATCTGAGACCACCTCAGCCTAGACTCTATTATCCATATCACTGTCAGTGCTTTGGTCAAAGCCATTCAACAAGTCTCTAAGAAGTTCCAAACTTTCCCACATCTTTCTGTCTTCTGAGCCCTCCAAGTCTCTAGGAAGCTCCAAAGTCTGCCACATTTCCATATCTTCTTCTGAGTCCTCCAGAATGTTCCATCCTCTGCCTGTTGCCCAGTTCTAAAGTTGCTTTCACATTTTTAGATATCCGTATAGAAGCACCCCACTCTACCAGTACCAATTTACTACATGAGTCTGTTCTCACACTGCTAATAAAGACATACCCAACACTGGGCAATTTATAAAGGAAAAAGGTTTAACTAACTCACAGTTCCACATGGCTGGAGAGGCCTCAGAATCATGGCTGAAGGTGAATGAGGAGCAAAGCCACATCTTACATGGCAGCAGGCAAGAAAGCTTGGGCAGGGGAACTCCCATTTACAAAGCCACCAGATCTCATGAGACTTATCCACTGCCACAAGAACAGTATGTGGGAAACCAGTCTCATGTTTCAATATCTCTACATGACCCTGCCCTTAACTCATGGGGATTATTATAATTCAATGTGAGATTTGGGCGTGGACACAGCCAAATCATATCATTGACAAAATTTTACTCTTTGAATGTTTTAAGACTTGTCTTGTGACTTCCCATATTGTCTATCCTTGAGAATGATCCATTTGCTGAGAAGAATGTGTATTCTGCAGCCATTGGATGAAATGTTCTATAAATATCTGTTAGGTTCATTGCGTCTATAGTGTAGATTAAGTCTATTGTTTCTTTGGTGATTATCCGTCTGGATACTCTGTCCTGTCCAGCATTGACAGTGGGATGCTGAAGTGTCAACCTATTTTTGTATTGGAATCTATCTCTGTCTTTAGCTCTAATAATATTTGCTTTATATATATCTTGGTGCTCTAGTGTTTAGTGCGTATTGCAACTGTTATATCCTCTTGCTGAGCTGACTACTTCATGTTTATATAAAGACTTTTTTTTCTTTTTTTTTATAAATTTTGTCTTTAAATCTATTTTTTTCTGTTAAAATTGCCATCCTGTTATTTTCAGTCTACATGTGTCTATACAGGTAAAGTGTGTTCATGAGTTTCTTGTAAGCAACAGATCATTGGGTCGTGCTTCTATGTAAACAAGGGTTGGAATTGAATATATATATATATACGGGTGTGTGTGTGTGAGTTATGTATTTATATATGGTATATATATTTGAATTATATATACACATTATATATAATATAAACAAGGATTATATATTAACAGGGTTCCAATGTATATATATTTACATTCACTCACTCTATGTCTTTTGATTGGAGAGTTTGATCCATTTGCATTCAATGTATTTTCATTGATAAGTAAGGACTTACTCCTGCCATTTTGTCATTTGTTTTCTGGTTGTTTAGTGGTCTTTCTTTTTTCTTTTCTTCCTGTCTTCCTTTTAGTGAGGGTGATTTTCTCTGATAGTGTGTTTTAATTTCTTGTTTTTTATTTGTTGTGTATCTGCCATATTTTTCTTATCTGAAGTTACTGTTAGGCTTGTAAATAATTTCTTATAACCCATTTTCTTAAATTGATGAACACTTAATACTTATTGCATAAACTAACAAGCAAAGAGAAAACTAATAAAAGCTCTACATTTAATTTCATCCCTCTGCTTTTTGTACTGAAAAGTTGTTGTGATGATTAGTTTTGATAGGTTCATCTTTCAGTCTTCCTACTCAATATGCAAGTAGTTTACACATCAGTTACAGTGTTGTAATATACTGTGTCTTTCTGTGTTAACTGTAACCAGTGAATCTTGTACCTTCAGATCTTTTCTTATTACTGATTACTGTTGTTTTCTTTCTAATTAAAGAAATTTCCTTAGCATTTCTTGTAGGACATGTCTGTTGTTGATAAAGTCTCTCAGCTTTTGTTTGTCAGGAAAGTCTATTTTTTCGTGTTTGTGGGATATTTTCACCGCATATTCTATTCTAGTTTTTTTTTTTTTCTTCAGCACTTTAAATATGTGATGCCACTCTCTCCTGGCCTGTAGTTTCCACCAAAAATTCTGTGGCCAGGCATGTTGGAGCACATTTTATGTTATTTATTTCTTTTCCCTTGCTGCTTTTAGGATTCTTTCTTTCTCCTTGACCTTCAGAAGTTTGATTATTAAATATCTTTAAGTTGTATTATTTGGGTTAATCCTGCTTGGTGTCCTATAACCTTCTTGTGCTTGAGTATTTAAAGCTTTTTCTAGGTTTGAAAAGTTATCTGTTATCCCTTTAAATAAACTTTTTACTTAGATCTCTCTCTTTACCTCTTTTCTGGCTATTTTCTAGATCTTAAAAGTATACCTTATTCCTCTTAATTATTTTTTCTTTTATCTCCTGTGACTGTATATTTTCAAATAGCCTGTTTTTGAGCTCATTAACTCTTTCTTCTGCTTGATCAATTCTGCTGTTAAAAGACTGTAATGCATTCTTCAGTATGTCAATTGCATTTTTAGCTATAGTATTTCTGCTTGATTATTTTAAACTGTTTCAACCCCTTTGTTAAATTTATCTGATAAGGTTCTAAATTCCTTGTCTGTGTTATCTTGAAGTTTGTTAGGCCTCCTCAAAATAGTTATTTTGAGTTCTCTTTCTGCAAGTTTACATTTACATATCTCTGTCTTGGAGATATGTAACTCCAAGGCTTTCCAAGTATTCAAAGAGAGTTGGGTGTTGTGATCTAAGTCTCTGGTCTCTGCAGCCTGAAAGGCTCTTCAGTTAGCTTGTATTGAATGCTGCCAGTTCTGAGTCTCTCCATTCAGAGCAGTGGATACTCTTCAAGCCCAGGAAAGATCCAAAAATACTGTTCAGGAACCAAGAGTGGAATCAGAGGCCTGAGGAACTCTCTTGGTGCTCTACCCTTCAGTGGCCGAAATGGTACCCAAGCTGCAAGACAAAGTCCCCTTTTGTATTAGTCCATTTTCACACTGCTGATAAAGACATAGTTGAGACTCAGCAATTTACAAAAGAAAGAGTTTTGTTGGACTTACAGTTCCACATGGCTGGGGAGGCCTCACAATTACAGTGGAAGGCCAGGAGGAACAAGTCACGTCTTATGTGGATGGCAGCAGGCAAAGAGAACTTGTGCAGCAAAACTCCCATTTTTAGATCTCATGAGATCTCATCAGATCTCATGAGACCAATTCACTTTCATAAGACCACCACAGGAAAGACCCACCCCCATAATTTAATCACCTCCCAACTGGTTCCTCCTACAGCACCTGGAAATTATGGGATTTACAATTCAAGATGAGATTTGGGTGGGGACACAGCCAAACCGTATAACCTTTGCTATTTCCTCTCCTTTCCTCAAGCAGGTACACAGCTTGGAATATGTTGAATCCCACCTGAAGCCAGCACATCTCTGAGTCTCACCCGAGACCCATGGTAAGTACCACTTGGCTATCATTGCTGATCATTCAGGGCCCAAGGACTCTTTAGTCAGCAAGTGAGGAATCCTTGCAGGTCTAGTTCCTTCCTTTCAAGGCAACAGGTTCCCTTCTGGCCAAAGGTGTGCCTAGAAATGTCATGCAGGAGCTAGGGCCTGAAATGAGGGCCTTATGACTCTGCCTGCTGCCCTATCCTACTGTCACTGAACTGGCATAAAAGTTGCAAGACAAAGTCCTATTTACTCTTTCTTCTTCTCTCTTCAAGCAGAGAGAAGGAGTTTTTCCCAAAGCTTCAAGCTGTGCTTCCTAGGATTGTGGGAGGGGTAACATAAGCACTCCCTTAGCCACCCCCACTTACCAGGTCATGTGCCCCGCAAGTCCACTGTCAACAAGTCAACCACAGCATCAGGAGTTACCCAGGAATTGCAGTCCTTGTGGCCAAGACTGCCAAGACGAACACCTGAGGTCAGGAGGTCGAGACCAGCCTGGCCAACATGGTGAAACCCCGTCTCTACTAAAAATACAAAAGTTAGCCAGGCCTGGTGGTGGGTGCCTGTAATCCCAGCTACTGGGGAGGATGAGGCTGGAGAATTGCTTGAACCCGGGAGGTAGAGGTTGCAGTGAGCCAAGATCATACCACTGCACTTCAGCCTGGGTGACAGAGCTAGACTCCATCTCAAAAAAAAAAAAAAAAAAAAAAAAAAAAAAAAGAATAAGTGAGCAAAATCTGTGAACCCCAGGGACAAAATTATATATATCTATACTGGTTGCAAATAAACACTTGAAAAAAAATACTTATAATGTATCCTTAGTCTAATTCATGGAATGCATGCTAAAACAGCAATAAATTACTATTACTTTATTAGGATAGGTAAATTAAGAAAGAGAGGGGTGGGGGAATGAAAATACCAAAACACCAATTACTGATGAGAATGTGAAGCAAGAACTCTCATTTACTCACTGCTGGTAGAAATGCAAAATAATGTAGCCACTTTGGTTTGTATAGCCAAATAGTACACCCATTCATTCATTGCTGGTAGGAATGAGAAATTGTACAGCCACGATGGTTTGATAATTTCATATGAAGCTAAAACATTTCAATTATACAACATCTGGGTAAAGCCAAACCAGAGAATAAAACAATAACAGCAAAATAATCACTGGGTTTCAGGAGTTCAGAGAAAGGAGAGTGGAATAGAAGAAGCAAAGAGGGAATTAACTTTTTATTCTGTATGACACTGTAATCATTTATATACTTTCCATTTGCCAAACCCCATAGAACTTTATAGCATTAAAAAAATGAATCATAGTACATGTAAATTTAAAAAGAATTGTGTACTTTCTGATGAGATTTCACCATAAAATGCAGACTGTGACAAAACAATCTAAAGGTATTACAAATGGATGAAACAAACTCAATGAAAAGAGTGCATAGAAAGAAACCAGTCTATGTAACTTTGGGAATGGATGGAGTCTATCACACTAAAGGCTACATAAACTGTACAGAGCATTTTACTTCAGGTGATCACAGGGGAATGGGTTAACAATTCTGATAATGCTATCTATGTAGATACTAAATTGAAGAAATAAGCAATAAAAGGTAGAGGGTAAGGGCTAGATTTCTCACAGATAGAGTAGGAAGTTCTAGACAAGAAAGGGGAGAATAACCCATGTGGTAAATGACTAGAGCTGGACACAAGTATGAACTCATGTTCACCTTACTACAGATATGGATGGCTGTATGTAGCAATGTTTTAGATGTGCGTACATGTATGCCTTGGTGTACATGCATGTATCCTCATGGTGACAACCCAGAGGGACTAGAAACAACACCACCTCAGTAACATCAAGTAGGTGCACATCCCAGATCTTGTATTCTAATTTCATTCTCCAATAAAAAGGACCAGACTCCTTAGAAAAATGACTAATTTGTGGACTAAGCAAGCAAGTATTGAAAGAGAGAAGAAGTTGGACATATGGAAGAATCTTGCATCACCAGGAAATAGGAAGTACTAAAAATAAATATGTAAAATAAAATAGATAAAAACAAAACACAGTTACAGAAGTATGTCAAAATGACGTGGTAGCCAATTGAAATGACTTCTGATGACCAGAGCTGAAACATTTTGCACGAGAAAATGTATAATTTAATTGGACTACAAGTCAAAATGCAAAGGAAGCATCCATGCGTTGATACTGGTAAAATAAATGATTGAATAGTGGAATAGATAGATATCCTGTGCAAAAGCATTCCAAACATCGTATGTGGATGCAGCCCTAAAGGGGGTTGAACATGATGTTGTGTGTCTTAAGTGTGGGCTGTGCATAGTGACTTCCTTTCAAAGAGTACAGTGTAAAAAGGAGAATAAAAGAGCATTTTCTTTTACCGTGTAGAAACCTGAAAAACATTACCATAGCCAGGTGATCAGTTTTAATACAATGATAAGTCATGTTGATAACATGCACTCTTGATAGGATGTGATAAGAACGGCCTTTGGCCTTTTTACTCTTTCTTCCAAAACACATCTTAAGTCTAATCTGAGAGAAGTACCAAATAATCTCAATAGAGGGACACTCTACAAAATACCTGACCAGTCCTCCTCAAAACTGTCAAAGTCATCAGAAACATGGCAAGTCTGAGAAAGTGTCACAGCTGAGAGGCGCCTAAGGAGACAAGATAGATCAATGTGATGTGGTATCCTGGGTGGGATCCTGGGACTAAAAGCTGACATTTGTGCTGCCTGTGATGGAGGCTAAGTGAAGAGCATGTGTTGTTGCAGGGAGTAAAGATCTTGTTTTAGGGTGGGAGAGATGAGCATTGAGAAGTCAAAATGACCCTGAAGTAAATTAATTGAGTTCCAGAGGCATTTTATAACAGAAGTGCATGTATCTGTTGGCTACTACAGAGCTCTTTATTCGTCACAAGTTGTGGTCTTTTTCATCTTTATCTTTGTTATGAAAACCATACTGCTGAATATCTCATCTGTGCTGAAACATGGTGTACATAATTCATATGTTGTCAAGTCAAAAGAGTTTGTCTTTACATTTTTTTTTTTTTTTTTTTTTTTTTTTTTTTTTTTTTTTGAGCGGGAGTTCTCGCTCTGTCTCCAGGCTGGAATGTTGCAAGTGGGCCGGATTCTCCGCTCACCTGCAAAGGCTCCGCCTCCCGGGTTACGGCCTTTCTCCTGGCCTCAGCCTTTCCGGTTTAGCTGGGGACTACAACGCGCCCGCCCACCTCGGCCCGGCTAGCTTTTTTGTATTTTTTAGTTAGAGACGGGGTTTTCACCGTTGTTAGCCCATTGATGGGTCTCGAACTCCTGGACCTCGTGATCCGCCACGTCTCGGCCTTCGTTGCTGGGGGATTCCACCGCGCCCGGCCTGTCTCTAGCTTTGATTTCTTTCTGACTAAGGGTAAGGATAAAAAGTTTGAGAAGCATGAAACTATTTACATATCTTTCTTTTGAATCTCCTTCACCCACAGTTTTATTTTTGTAAGCTACCTGGGCATTTCTGTCCTTACCCATAGTCTCAAATACCAAGAGTTCTATTGACATGGTGAAGGTAAGTTATATTGGCAATACCATTTTATTGTTGTTTACCATTTGCCTACAGTTAGAGCTGCAGTTCCCATTTTTATCCTATCAATTTTAGCAAAATAGCATAGTGATTTTAAAAACACGTTTGTGGTGCACTTACTGTGTGCCAGGCTCTGTGCTTGACCCAGGCAATTAAAGATAGATAATAGCCATTCTACTATTCAGTCCTTTTTTGAAGGCGTCACTGCAGGTGAATTGGAAATCTGTGCTGGCAACTGTGTAATTGAACAAAGCTACACAAGAGTTCCAATGTGAAAAGGGACAGGCTGTGAGGCAGGGATGCACCTGCATCCAGGTGACAAATGGGGCATCTGACACAGTAGAGATTTGCAGCTGATCCTGTTGAAAGGGAGAGAAGCTGGAAAAATATAAATGTGTGGTGTAATGTTATCAAAATTGTACTTTATTTGTAACACTTTGGAGCTGGAGTGAAGAATGTTCCAGTTGGAATAGGCAGGGGAAACAATAAGCAGAGAAATCAGTTCAAAAAAAGAAGAAGCAGAGAAATCAGTTCATTTCCATTGGCCAGAAAAAAGGTAAGGAAGATCAAGAGTAAGACAGAGGCCAAGAGGATAGAAGAAAAAAGTGGCATCCTTAAATATGCACAAGATCGCATCCGCAGTCCTTGGTTATAGGAAGAGAAACTGAAGTCGAGTGATGAATCCTAGATCACTGCAGGTGGAGACAAGAATGGTGCACTGTGGGTTGTGATCCCACTGCCAGCTGGAGACAGACAGGATGTGAGGGCCAGCTTGAGCAAGGAGACAATTTCCAGTGACTGCAGGGGCAGAGTGAGGGTTTGCACACACTTTGTGGTAGTCATATGTGAACCTATTAGACAATTTGTAATTATTAAAATTTGAAAAATGTATAAGATATCATAAAATAACAAATTTTAGACTCAGCAGAAACTAGATAGCTGAGACCCAGAACAGGCTGCCTGGGCACTGCCAGCAGGAATGTTTGTGCATGAGTGTCAAGAAGGACGGGTGAGCTCATGGCGCTCCCTTCCAGTCTGTGACACCTCTAACTCAGAAACTTGAAGCCGCGCATGTAACTTAATTCATGTAATTATATTTTATTGAAATCTTCAAACATTTATTTATGTGCATTTGAAAACTTTATAGATATGTTTACATATAAAACTATATATATATATATATATTTAAAAACCTGATTACTGAATATTTAAGAGGATTCCCCAGCTCCAACGAAGAAAATTCATATTGGTGGTGAAGATGACTACTACTTAATTCGTGTTTAAATAATTTATTGTCTTCGTTCACCAAACTTAACATCATAAACCTAAAAAATAAAGCCAGAAATAAAATTAATAAATACAAAATAAACTATTGATTACCCCTTGCCATGTTTTTGTTTCCTTGCAATATATTTGTTTCATTCAAAGGACTTTTGATTCTCCATCCCCATCTCTTCCCAAATATCCCAATGAATGCAATATGCAACATTCAACAATTACAAGATGGTCTGTGCCCATGGTCACAGGTTAGGTTTACTTAACTTTGAGGTTATTGATTTTTATAAATCAAAGAAGTCTGAAGAGCATATTGAAGAGACTCATTTCAAGTAGTGTTGTTTTGTCGGTGCCAATATTTCAATTTGTTCCTATGAAACACTGAATAGTGAGGTCAATAATAATATCATTTTCACTCTCCTGCTAAGGCACAGTCATAAAAAACCATGCGTGGCTTGATATTTTCTCCCCATGCCCTTTCAGACAGAACCACTTCATGTGTTATCAGCCTCTCTTTCCACTGGATGAACTGCAGAAGGCCTGAAAAAGGACAGCCAGCCACCTCGAGCAGACCTTGGAAGAATCAGTCTCCTTTTAAACAAAGCTCTAATTTAATATTTTTATAGTAAATAAAAAAAGTGGAAGATGCCTACATTTCTGCTAAAGCATAATATAAAAAGAACAGAAAAGAACCACGCCCTGCAAACCCATGCTTCAGACAACCAGATGCTAGAGAGGTGAATGCTTCAGACAACCAGACGCTAGGGAGGTGGATGCTTCAGACAACCAGATGCTAGAGAAGTGGATTGTAGATGACTTACTTTCTACAGTTCTAAAGTTTATACATTGTATCTGAGGATTAAGTAATGTTTTGTATTGGATAAAACAAATTTTGTTTCAATAAAATTTTTAACTTCTTTTTTAATTTTTTCATTGACCCACTTGTTCAGGATCATATTGTTTAATTTTTGTGTATTTTAACATTAATAGTTTCCAAAATAGCTCTTGTTATTAATTTCTAGTTTAAATAAAACAAATTATAAAACTTCAAAAAATAGAAATATTTTAGAACCTGTTTTACCACTTTGCTTCACCCTGAACCCTTATTTTCTCAGAGGCTTCTCCTTTCCTATTCTCCGTCTCTGGCCCTCTCCCCTCCCCGACTCCCCAGAGAACCAAAGTAGGAAATTATCTCCTTAGAAAATGCATATCTGTCCTTAGTAATCAGTTCAACCTTCATCTTTAGAGTGAAAATGTTATAGGTTAAATTTAGATAAAATACATGCTATTATAGGTTAAATTTATATGTTGAGATCTTAATCCCCAAAACTCCAAATGTGACCTTAATTGAAGGCAGGGTTGTTGAAGATGTAATTAATTAAGGTGAAGGACTTAGGGTGGGCCCTAATCCAATATGACTGGTGTCTTTATTAATAGGGGAAGCATGGACAGGCATACACATACACACATACACACAGACACACACACACACACACACACACACACAGAGAGAGAACACAGTAAACATGAAGTCAGACACCAGAGTGATGTTTCTACAAGCCAAGGGACACCGAAAGTAGTCAGCAAACTCCCCGAATACCCCACATGGCTGTGGAGATTTTGAAGTCAAAGGATGTCTTCCCAAATTTTTAGCCCCCGATAGTACTTGTGTTATACCAGACAAAGAGTAGGCTCTCAACAATTATAAGGAATGAGCCTTCTTGCCTTTAAATTTTATACCTTCGTGTATGTCTGCTGCATCTCACTTTATGTATTTACTGGTATTATGTGTTTGTGCACAAATATTATATTCTCTTCAGATTCTAATTTCCTTGATGGGAAATCCCATGTCTTAGGTGTATTTGTTCTACAGTCTTCCATATTTTCTGATGTATTTTAAGAGCTCAAATAGAAGAGAATTTGTTACAGCCAAGTAAGCTTCTATCAGATAGACCCTCCTACAAGTAATAACTATACTCTCTAGACAGAATTAAAAAAAAAAACAAAAAACAAAAAACAAAAAACAAAAAACGCAAAACAAACCAAAACGACAAAGCAGGTGAAATATAAAGCAGCATCAATAATTGAAAGAGGAATGGTTAAGAATAACTTTACTATTTTATAGATTTCAGTTGCAGGGAAAGCTGTACTCCATGCCAAGTTTTGTGGACACAATCCTTGAAAATCTGTACTATTTCTGCATTGAAAAACCAAAAGACAGAATTCAAGGCAGACATATGTACTGGGTAATAAGGTATTCTGGAAATAAGAAAACTGGACAGGGACATTCTAGGTATAAACTGTCAAAATCTCTGGCTCTATTCTGAACCATGCAGATGAGGATTGCAAACAGCTCAGCTAAGGATAAAACAGCTCAAATTAGTTTGTGCTGACACCTAAGAAACAGAGTTTAAAATTGAGCTCAATAAAGTAAATTGCCTGCTACAGAAAATTCTAATACTATTGAATAGAAACATAATCCATAGTCTTTACAGCATCATATTTACAATTTCTGGGATACAGGGCAAAATACTAGGCATGAAGAAACCAAAAAATGTGACTCATTCTCAAGAGAAGAGAAAATTAACTGAGACCAACCCTGTGACAGACTGAAGGATAAAATAAGCGAACAACACTTTAAAGCAGTGATTACAACTAACGCAAATGAAACATCTTCATAATGAATGAAATGATAAACGTCTCAGCAGAGAATCCTCTATCTGTTTAGACAAGTAAGAAAATTCTAAAACCAAAAGATATAGCATTAGTACACATTCACCAGAAAAAGTAATCAATAGAATGTGCATGTGCGAGAAGAGAAAAATCTGGAGGAACTGACACACACAATTATGGAGACCGAGAAGTTCCATGGGCTGCTGTCCTCAAGCCGGGAATTCAGAAAAGCTGGGGACTTGATGGTGTAATTCAGTCTGGGTCCAGAGATCTGAAAACTAGGGAAGCCAATGAAGTATACCCTAGTTTGAAGGTAGAGAAAAAGAGATGATATATTTTAGCGAAAACACTAAGGCAGAAACACAACGTGAAAATTACTCCTTCCTCCGCCATGTGTTCTATTCAAGCCTTCAGTGGATTGTACAATATGTTCTTCAACATTCTGGAGAACAATCTACTTTACTCAGTTCATGGATTCAAATGTAAATATTATCTAGAAACACCCTCACAGACACACCCAGTAATAGTCTTTTATTGGGCAATCCATGGCCCAAATAAGTTGACATATAAAATTAACCATCATAGGTAAAATAAGTAAAATAAAAATATTCAATGGATAAGCATGACAGCAAAAAAGACATGAAAAAGGTAACGGTGAGTGAACTGGAAGACAGATAAATGTAAATTATACAGTCTGAGAAACACTTATCTCTAATCTCTCTCTCTCTCTCTCTCTCTCTCTCTCTCTCTCTCTCTCTCATCTTAAAGACTTTAGTGTCTCTTTATTACTTTATGTTGTTTTTAAATTATGAGATACAAGCTATTGTTTATAATCACAGCAGAGTGTTTCAGAAATTGGGTATATCTCACAACTGATTAATTGATAGATAAATGTCATTCAAACTTAATATTATCTCTTCCAAAGACCCATTATGTGGAAGTTGCTTTTTTATATATTATTTATTTAATGTATTATCTTGTTTAAAGATCATGATGTTGCTTGCATGCAATTGTGTGTACTTCACACACACGCACACACACACACATATTTGTTTCCCCACTATGCTGAAAAATATTAAGTTATTAGTTTCATGGGTTTACGATGATTATCTACATATGAAGCGCATGAGGTGACAAGGTCTGTGTATATATGTGAGTGTACATTAAAAACAGCAACTAGCTAATGGCCAGAGGCACACATTTTGTTTTGCACATAATTATTTAACTGTATATCCTATGGTCCACTGTGTCCTTTTTTAGACCTCAACCTCCATACAACCTTGCTCAGTCAAAAGGAAGCCAGTCAAGGGTGTCACTTCCAGCCATATTAGAGTAAATTGTTGGAGACCTGCCCTTATGCTCTAAACAAATATAAAACTGTAAAAAAATAGAAACAACTGTTTATAGACAGTGAATTCTAGGGATTGCAGGACTGTGATTACCGTGAGATTAGAAATATATCAATGTTATTCCATAAATCACTCTTCAATTTTGTCAGAAACAATTTTCAAACTGCAGTGCAGAGAAGATGTACTCAAACAGAACATAGTAATCTTACTGAATAGAGGGGAAGAGGAAAAGTTCATGGTGCTAGGTACAATTGGAATTTTTACAGCAGAATAACAAAGAGGAGAGAGATATAGAGAATTCACTCCACATAATCCTTTTAAGTCTGTTGCTCTATGTAAGGTAAAACTAAGTAAAGGTAAACAAAAAACTCCTGAGTTTCTATAAGTAGGACTATTGTAAAAAGTCCTACAATGAGCTGGAAAACATTTGAGTTCTGACTATCTAGGGAACAAAGAACTTGCTAAAACACATGACATTTAGTAGATAGGAGCGAAAGATTATGATTTGTATTAGGTATCATAATAGCTTCTGAAAAAATGTCCATATTCTAATCTCCAAAACCTGTAAATATGTTGTTACATAGGCATGGGGAAATTAAGTTTGCAGATAAAATTAAGTTAGGTAACCAGACGACCTTGGGATACAAATATTAACCTTAATTATCTGAGTGGACCCAATGTAACCACAAGGACCCTTGTGAGAGAGAGAAAAACAGGACAGTCAATCTCCAAATGACTTAGTGTGAGAAGCATGTGACTTGCCTGTACTGAGTTTGAAGATAGAAGACAGCCCATGCCAAGGAATTGAAACACCTCTAAAAGTTGGGAAATAAAAGAAATGGATTACACCCTAAAGAAAGTACAGCACTGTTGACACTTTCATTTTAGCTCAGTGAAACCTATTTCAGACTTCTGATTTACTAGGTTGTAAGATAATAATAAATTTACAATGTTTTAAGCCTCTAAGTTTGTGGAAATTTGCTACAACATAATAGAAACAAATATATGGCTTAATAGTAGAGTTCAACAAAGCAAGAAATAAAGTTTAATCTAGAGACTTAAAAGGAAGCCTAAAGATAATCTATAGTTGACTTAATAACCTGACAAAACAAATTTCAATACTCCTTTGAGGAAAGCAACACAATAGAAATATTCAGCTTCCTAATGAGGACACTGTCAAACATCTAGTCAAAAATTACTAGACAGGCAAGGAAACAAAATATTGTAACATGGAAAGAAAAAATTTTTTTACAAGTCATTAGAGAAGTAATTGAAAATAACAAATATAATGGAATTATCAGACAATCATCTTAAAACAGCTGTTAAAATGCTCTGTGAATTAAAGCAAAAGGAATACATAATGAAAATTGCAAAAAGGAGAACTAAATGCAAATTATAAAGTTAAAAATACCAGCATCTGAAATAGATACTTACAATAATATCTAAGTTAATAAATACTGCAATATAATTATTTCTTGAATCAAATATAAACAAACCAAATTGTAGTACTGAAAGAAAAGAGGCAAGAAAAAAATACGTAAGCAGTCTTAATGAAATGTGACACGTTACCAAGAATTCTAACATATGTAGAACCAGATTCTCTGAAGAAAAGAAAATAGTGTGAATGAAAATGCCTAAATTTTCACTATGCTTTTCAAATTTGATTAAAAACCTGCATATTGAAAACACTCAAAAAGCAGCACTGAGATAAACAAAAGGAAAATACCACCAAAGTACATCATAATCAAGTTATCAGAAATGAGTAATAAGAAGAAAATCATAAGAGAGATAGAGAAGAAATAGATATTTTACATAAGAAAACAGAATTACAAAGGACTGCAGGTTTTTAATCAGAAACCATGCAATCCACAAGATAAAAAATATGTTTAAAGTAATAAAATAAGTAAAGTTGTATATCTAGAAAATGTTTTTTTAAAAAATAGAATTTTAGACAAAACTTGAAATAATATTTTCCTGCAGAACTTCAACAGAAAAGGTTAAAATAGTTTTGGGTGCTGAATTAAAGGATGTTGGATGGAAGCTTTGACTACAAAAGAAATGAAGAGTGAGAGAAAAGGGAAGTATATGTGCAAATTTTTTAAAGTTTTGTTTAATTGTGAAATTATGAGCTACTTGATAATTTAAAATAAAAATAAGAACAAGGTTTAAGGTTTATAATATATGCAGAAATATAATGTATGTAGAAATAAAATATATATGCAGAAATATAACATAATAATAAATATATTTCTGCATATAATATATAATAATATATGCAGAAATATAAAATAATGGGGGAGAGAAAATGAAAGTATGCAATGTAAGCTTATATTTTGTGTGAATTGGTGGAATACAATTTGAAGACAGAAAGTGAGGTATTAGAATACACATTTGAAACCTTAAATCAACTACAAACAGAGATGTAATTAGGAAGATAATAATACAGTAAAATTATTTAATAATATATTTAATGTGAAAGAAGAGGAGACAAAGGATAATAAACATATTATATTATCTTAGTAATCAAATATCAAGACACAAGACTTAAACTCACCAATATCGACAATTAAGTGTGAGTGATCAAACTCTCCAATTAAAAGATTGAGATTGTCACAATGGATAAAAACGTAGAGTGACAATGGATAAAACGTAGAGATAAAAACAATATGCTGCCTACAAGAAACATATTTAACATTCAGAGAGAGATAATTTAAAAGTAAAACTATGGAAAAAGATACACACTACAAACACAATTGATAAGAAATTTGGAATGGTTATAGTAATATTAATTAAAACCGACTTCAGGATAAATAATTTTATCAGAGATGAAGGGACATTTTATAATGATAAAAGGATAAATTAGGTAAGAATGCACAACAATATTAACTGATTATGCACCTACATATAGAATATCAAATGTATTCAGGAAGAGTATACAGAACTGAAAGAAAAAATGGAAAAATTCACAATTTTAATTAAATATTTCATCACATTTCTTACAGCAAGTGACAGTATATAGAAAGAAAATTAGTCACTATTAACTAAGTGAAATTTATTTTAAAATGTAGAATCCCCCACAACGACAGCAGAATTCTCCCTCCTTTCAGAAACACATTAAAAATTTATCAAGAAAGATCTTATAATATGCCACAATAAGTTTGAGTAAACATAAAAGTACAGAAAAGAATTAAAATCACATAGAATGTATTATCACAACGCAATTGAATTAAAATCAATAACAATAATATATCTATAAAATCCTCCCAAATATTTGGAAATTAGTTAAAACACTTTAAAAAATCTCATGACTTGAAAATAAAAATGACAAGCAAGATTACAAATATTTTAACTCAATCATGAGAAAAACAGCATTTTAAAACTTGATGTTGTTGCTAAATCAGTTTCCACAGGATAATTTACAACCTGAAATACTTTATTTAAAAAAAATTTTAAATCAATGATCTAAGTTTCTATCTTGAGACTGTAGAGGGGAAAAACAAATTGAATCTCAAAATAAGTAGGAGTAAGGAAGTATTAACAATCAGAAAAAGAATTAACAAAATAGAAAAGAGAAAAGCAGCAGAGAAAATTAATGCCAATAAAGCCAGTTACTTTGAAGAGTTCAACAAAACTGGTAACTGCAAAGCTGGACAGATCAACATAGAAAGAGATGTGAGTAAATTGTACCAATACCTGAATTGAAAGTAGGCATATGACTGAATATCTTAAACGTATTAAAAGAATAATCCAACAACATGAATTCTGCTACAATTTCATTAACTTAAGCATAATAGACTAATGTATTGTAAAAAACAAATTACTGAAACAGATCCAAGAAGAAATAAAGATTATGAATACCCTTGTACTTGTTAGGTAATTAAAATATTTTCACAAGACTTTCTGAAAATGTCGCAGAATACAAAACATAAAAAAAAAAAACACTGATAAACTGAACTATATCAAAATCTTTTAAAATCTGCTCTTCCAAAGACACCATTAAGAGAAAGTAAAGTTTACACATTGGGAAATCTTCACAACACATAAATTAGATAAAATTATTTTTTCAGTATTTATAAATAAATTTCATACCACAATAACAAAGAGAGAAACAACCCAGTTGAAAATAGGTAGATTTTTGAACAGACGTCTCAGCAAAGAAGATTCACATGTGGTAGACATGCTCTTGAGAAGTTTCTCAATATTACTCAGTGAAATACAAACTACCTAAAGAAAAACTGTAATGGCCCCAAAACTTAAACAACTTCAATGTCCCTGAAGAGGTAAGTCAGTAAACAAAATGTGGTATACTCATGACACAGGATACTCTTCAGCAATAAAAAAGAATGTAGTGCAGATAAATGCAATGACATGGATGATTTTTCAAAACTTTTTCTTGGAAAAAAATGAACAAGAAACAATAAAGTACATGCTGTTTATTTCCATTTACGTAAAATTTTAAACAGGAAAACTAATTGTTGAGGACAGAAATCTGGTCATTGATGTTCTAGGTCCAAGGGTAGGACTAGAGACTGATTCCAGTGGGGACTCAAATAACTATTTGGTGGTAATAGGAATTTCACTCTTTGTAGTGGATGTTGCATGGACCTACACAATTTTCAAAACTCATTGGCTGTACAGATTTAAATGGGTACAAAGTGTATACCTCAATATAGTTGATTATGTTAGAAATAGTCACTCCTTTTCCATACTTCAAATGGAGTTAACTGACCTGAAGATACTGAAAATGGTCCTCAATAGATTTAACTGAAAATATGCAAAAACATGAGATACCTGGCTACTGCTCACTGGGACCTGTCTTGGATGCCAGAATCCCAACTATCTTAGCTTCACATTTCTGAGTTCTGCCCTTGTTCCTCTCAGTGAAGCCAGCCTCCCAGGGAAACTGGTTTTGTAAAAGCCTCCAACATGATCTACATGCACTGCATGCACTGCAAAACCAATGTTTTCCCATGGAATCTGAACTTCTGAACCAAGTGTGCTGAACAGTCCAGACCTTGCTGCACTCCTGGATATTCTCCTGCTAAGGCCCTTAATCATGGACAATCAACTCATCTCTTTCAGTGTATTCAAGTACACATGTCCCTTTAGTAGGAGTAAAACACCAGCATTGCACTGTTTATACATGGCTAGATATGCCGATGCAATCAGGAATAATTCTTCAGGAATCATGCAGGACTCATTCATGACAGAATGGAGAAAATGACATGCTTTTAAAAACTGCATTTTATAACATCCTACTCATTTATTGTCTGCATCAAAGCAATTGTTCTAGTGTACATATGTCTGCACACACAGATGTTGAGTGCCCTGAACATCTGCTATTTGCAATGTGCTAAGCTAAGACATAGGGATACTATGTTGGGTGACACATGACTAATCCCTATGGAACATAGAAATTTAAAAGAAAAACAAACATTTAGTTGAGTCATTAAACACAAACAAATGTATATTTTTTTCAGAAAAGTAAGGGACATTGCTGTTAAAATATTTCCTAAGCATATATTTTTAATCTTGCAATGGCTGTTTCTGTTTATTCCTTATACCTCTCCTGTTTTCCATCTTTAGCTTTCTTTCTTCATTTTGATGATATTTCTACAATTTCAGTCTTACCCTAGATTTACAAGTGAGGTTAAAAAAAGCATAATGCAATGTGTATTGTAACTAAAGGAGCTATACTGTTGTCTGTTATCTTCCCCAAGTTAAAAACAGACAAAGAAAACAAAGCAAAATAAAGAAAACAAACCAAAGATTTCTCCTTCAGTGACACTCAAGTATTTTCCCAATACAAGTTGCCACTTTTCTCGTCTTTTCATCCTCCAGAAAACACTTTGGAAAGTACTGACCATTTCACATTTCTAAGTGTTTTCTTTTATAACGTATCATCCCAGGTAAGAATGTGTGCTTTTCCCAGTCAACTGAAAGAAAATTGCCAATGACAGAAAACTGCTCTTTGTTTAATTATCATCAAACTTTACCATTGGTTGCTATAACGATGAACCTATCAGGTATCTGAAAGTCCTTTCCAAACTGGTTTCACCATCCTCCTCCTAACAGGGGCCCCCAAGTCCTCTTTTAGAGATGAGTTTTATTTTCTTATACTCATATTATTCATAAAAAAGCAGCATTCTAGCCCTGAAGACTGTTCAAAGGCACATACTGACATCTATGTACCACCTAACTAGAAACAAATTGATAAACTTCTGAAACACTCTTTGAAAATGGAGGCAGTGCAGTTGGCTTGCCAGAGCTGCTTTTATGCCTCATCCTGGTACCCTAGAAACTGCTGTCAAGCTCCATTTTATTCCATGTGTGGCCTGACAGTTCTAAGAGGAAAGTGTATCCTAATTCTTCCAAATAAATTAGATTTCAGCCACCTTAAAATGAAAACACAGCCTCTGCTGAAGTTATAAACAGACCCTATTGAATAAAGTATCAGCTGAGGCTCCTGCTGTTATCTCGAGCGGAGGTTCAGAACTGCAAGACAGCAACGTTCATCATATCTTTTTAGTCCTAACAATGCAAATTAGTCAACAGGTAAATAGAATGTGAAAGTGGATTCCTCCCATGGAGAGTGCATCTCCTTTTTTTACCAAAAAGAGAAAGAGGAAAAAAGGGAAGGAGAAAGAAATAGAGGGATGGAGAGGGAGGAAAGAAGAAGGAGGAGACTTTGGGGCAATAAAGCATATTTTAAATTCAGATTTAAGACACACCCACATAAACTAAGATTTTTTAATGATTAGCATACACTTGGGGATGCTGTCCAATTACATTGTTTTCTGATGAATGCATGTAAATTATCTTTTTAAAATGCCAGTATTTTAATGTATATAGGTTTAATGTATATAGATTCCCAGAATTTGAAAATACAGGTACAAAATAGGAAAAAAAAAAAAACAGATATTTTCTCTGTAGGATTAAGGAACAAATACACATCTGACGAAAAGTTGATTAGACTTAATTAAAAAGATAAGTAGTAATGTAAAGTAAGAGAAACAGTCCATTTACAAATTGTTATAAATAATAGCTATATACATTGTTAATAAATATTGTTAAGATCAGTGAGAGTGTGGGGATGTAATAATTTAGCCATCAGTAATTACTACCATGGCAGAACAATATTTTCTAACACAATAACAAAACTCAGATCTCCGAATGCATTCGAATCTACTAATTAGTTTATCCTAAGTTTACCATGTTTTGACAGTAAGGCAAAAACTCCTGTAAACATGAGAGTATGCCTAAAATTGCATACCTATTTAAGATTGTGTTATCATAAGATTTTATAAATGAGTATAAAAAACAGTCAGCGGTTTAATCTCACCTTTAATGAGTGTTACTGTGTTAGTACTCAGGACCATTTAGAAAAGTAAAACCAATACAGTTTGAGACAACAAGCAAAAATTCCCAGAATATTTCTCAGTATTCATTTTTTCTCAATATATGCTCTATTAGGGAAAACTAAGGCAAAGGAAAACCAACTCTGGAAAAATTAGAACAAATGAAAATTTTCATCATTATTTTTATTGCAGACATATTTTATTGTACCTATTATTCTAAAACATAGAAACAGATTCTATTAAAGAGCAAGAAAGAACAGAACTAATAAAAAGATGCAGTAAGAAAATCCGTAAAAGCTACTTTATAAAAGCAATGAAAATACTGACAGAATTGTCAAATCGACTTTTTCAGAACTCTAGAAATTAACATAACTATCCAAAGAACATTTACTGAGGAACAACTAATGACTAACACGATAGGGTTTGTGATGTTTTAACTCAGTGTATTCCCATCTACTCCCTAACTCTGTGATATCCTTACCTGGCCAACATGGTGAAACTCCATCTCTACTAAAACAAAAAACACAAAACCTAGCCGGATGTAGTGGTGCATATCTGTAATCCCACCTACTCGGGAGGCTGAGGCAGGAGACTCACTTGAACCTGGGAGGTAGAGGCTGCAGTGAGCTGAGATCATGCTGGGGTGACCAGAGCTAAACCCCATCTCAAGTAAAAACAAAACAAACTAAAAAACAAACAATAAAAACCCCAATAACCTCATACTAGTTAGTGGGGAAAGACTAGAGCTCTTCAAAAATTGCCAAATCCAGAAAATTTTCAGAACTTAACCTATTTTGCAAATTCCTGAAAAATTCCATTTGCAGGATGTTTATGTGTCACCTGGCTCTGAGTTCCAAGAAAAACGTCCTATCCCATAGCATTTCCAGAAACAATCAACTGCTGTTGTTTTTTAACACTGCAGTTACTTGAGACTGCCCATTCAGGAAGATCAAACTGGGTCATGTGATTTTAATAGGGTCTTTGAAAAGTTCCAACATATTTTTTGGACCCTAGAAGGCCATATACATGTACAAAGCTATATAAATGCTCAAAGCTGTATGAAAGACCTGAGATGGCCCAGTCATCTTCAGTTGACTTTTACACCTGTAACAGCAATAAATACACCAGACTTGTAAAATATCTGTGAGATGAGGATGTGCCCCAGCCTACACACACGGAGTCCATGGCAGAGCATGGAAGACTTACTGGCTCATGGCATTAAGCATTAAGCATGGCATTAAACATGGCATTACTAAGCATTGGCTGACAACTAAGCTAACCAAGCAAAGATTTCAGTGGCTACACAATCCAGCATCCTGTGGGACACCACTAAACATAGCAAAATATGAATGAGCATGCCAGAGACAGATGGGAGAGATGAGGATAGACAGAATGTTTGAACACACCGTGTCTAAAAACTTTGAAATCTGATAGAAAATTTGATGACTTTTATCTACGTATATAAGATTCTCAACAAACTCCATTCGGATGAATTCAAAGAGATTCAAACCTAGACATATCATGGTTTTATTTACAGACACTATGCTAATTCATGTAAAAAAATCTATGAAATCTACAAAAAATCCTACTAAAATTAACAATTGAGTTCAACAGAGTTACAGAACACAGTGTACATATAGAATAATTCTGTTTTTTTATACTTGCAATGAATAATCATAAACTTACTTAGCAATACCGTACACAATATAATCATTATACATGACTTATTTATGGATATATGTGCAAGATCTGTACACCAAAAACTGCAAAGCATAGTTGGCAGGAATTTCAGAAGACTTAGAAAAATTGAGACACATTATATTGCTAAGTTGTAAATTTTCCTCAAGTGGATCTATATATTCAATAAAATCCTTGCATTATTTTCTGTAGAGATCACTACACTGATTCTAAAATTTCTATGAAAATATCAAAGACTTAGAGTGGCAGTGAAAAAGATTGAATCATAAGACTGCCTAAATTCAAAATTTATTATAAATGCATAACATTCAAAATGTGATATTGCCTTAAAATTACTAGGTAAGAAGATCAATGGAACAGAATAAGAAATTCATAAAAAGTTCTAAAATATATATGTTTAATTGAGGAGCCAAAGTAATTCAATGGAGGAAAGATAGCAATTTCAATACATGCTAGAATGATTAACTATCCATCTGCTCTCTCACACACAGAAAGAAATTCAATCCACACCTTGCACCAATAACAAAAACTAACTCCAAATTGATCATAGACTTAAATGTAAAAATCTAAAACCCTAAAATGTTCAGAAGAAATCACAGATCAGAAGCTCTATGACCTTGGGTTTGGCAAGAATTTCTTGGTGTTGTAAGTATAACACCAAAAACATAATCTATGAAAAGCACATTGGTAGATAGGACTTCATAAAAATTTAAAGTGTCTGCTCTTAAAAGGATGAAAAATCATGACACACACTTGAAGATAATATTTGCAAATTGTGTATCTACTAAAGAATGTCTACCTATAACATGTCAAGAACTCTCAAAAGTCAACATTAAAATAATTGGCAACCCAACTGAAAATGGCTAAATGATTTTAACATTTCACCAAAGAAGATATACGGGTAGGAAGTAAACATATAAAAAAATACTCAATGTCATTAGTCACCATGATAACACCAATGAAAACCACAACAAGGTGCTGTATTAGTTTGCTCTTGCACTGAAAATACTCAATGTCATTAGTCACTATGATAACACCAATGAAAACCACAACAAGGTGCTGTATTAGTTTGCTCTTGCACTGCTATAAAGAACTACCTGAGACTGGGTAATGTATAAAGAAAAGAGGTTTAATTGGCTCACAGTTCCACAGGCTATACAGGAATCATGGAAGCTTCTGCTTTTGTGGAAGCCTCAGGAAACTTACAATCATGGCAGAAGGTCAGGGGGAAGCAGGCACATCACAAATCCAGAGCAGAAGCAAGAGACTGAGGGGGCAGGTGCCACACACTTTTAAACAACCAGATCTCATGAGAACTCACTCACTCACTATCACAAGAGCAGAACCAAGGGGATGGTGCTAAACCATTCATAAAAACTCTCCTCCCTGATCCACTGGCCTCCCACAAGGCCCACCTCCAACACTGGGTGTGACAGGTGATACAGAGTTTCAACTTGATTTGGGTTGAATGATACAAAGTATTGATCCTGTGTGTGTCTGTGAGGGTGTCACCAAAGGAGGTTAATATTTGAGTCAGTGGGCTGGGAAAGGCAGACTCATCCTTAATTTAGGTGGGCACAGTCTAATCAGCTGCCAGCACAGCTAGAATATAAGCAGACAGAAAGATATGAAAAGAGACTGGCCTAGCCTTCCAACCTACATCTTTCTCCCATGCAGGATGCTTCCTGCCGTTGAATATCAGACTCCAAGCTCTTCAGTTTTGGAACTCAGACTGGATCTCCTTGCTCCTCAGCCTGCAGATGGCCTATTGTGGGACCTTGTGATCACGTGAGTTAATACTTAATAAACTCCTATATATATATATATGTGTGTGTATATATTTATTTATATAAATGTGTATATATATATGCACACACACTATTAGTTCTGTTCCTCTAGAGAACCCTCAATAATACCCTGATTTTGGTATGAGGAGTGGTTCTAGAAGAAGAAAATATTAAGGATGGAGTCCTTTCCTTGATTTTGGGGTTTCTGGGGTGGGTCGCTTAATATGATTAGACCCAAAAATGCTAAGGACTCTACTCCTAATTGTATGGGGAACACTGATAGTCTTCGGCATTAAGTGTTTAGAGAGTTATGCAAAGCAAATGCATTTGACACCCCTGATTCATCGCTTATAAGAGAAGTTTAGTGACTCTGTATATAATACCCTTGACCATATATGGAGAACCAAGGAACATAATGAAGCTGGTAGGTTGCTCCTACATTAGTGGACAAAGTAATGAAAGAAAATGATGAACTCAGGGATTCTGTCTCCTGACTTCAGAAGCAGATACTGGGCCTCAAATCTGCTAAGATTGCCCTGAGTGAGAGTCTTATTTCCTGTAGAGAAAGAGCTGAAATTGTGGAAAAACCGACATAAGCTCTTATCATGCCAGTGGCTGACCTGCAATGAAAGGTGTACACACAGTCTCACCATGTGTCTACTGTTAAAAGTGAGGGCATTGATTGGAAAAGAATGGGACCCTGCAACTTGGAATGGGGACGTGTGGGAGGACCCTGATGAAGCTGGGGATACTGAGTTTGTAAACTCTGATGAATCTTTTTTGCCAGAAGAAGCTTCCCCATCCCCAGTAGTGGCAACAGCCCTCCCCGACCTATGCTGCCATCAGCCTTTCCACTTTTGTCTGAGGAGATAAACCCTGTGTTGCCCGAGGCAACAGTGATGGCCTCCCATGAGGCAGTTGCCAGGCAAGATAATGTTGATTCTTCTCAGGAGCCACCCCCAACACCCCTGTTTGCTTATAGATCTATAACTAGACTAAAGTCCCAGCAGGCCCCTAGAGGTGAGGTTGAGAGTGTGACCCATGAGGTGCACTACACGCAAAAAGAACTGTTTGAGTTTTCTAATTTATATAAACAGAATTCTGGAGGACAGCACGGGAGTAGATATTAAGGACGTGGGATAATGGTGAAAGGAACATAGAGTTGGATCAGGCTGAATTTATTGATCTGGGCCCACTAAGTTGGAACTCTGCATTTAATGTTGCAGCTCAGGGACTTAAAAAAGGTTCTAGTAGTTTATTTGCTTGGTTAGCAGAAATATGGATTGAAAGATGGCCCACTGTGAATGAGCTGGAAATGCCTGATCTCCCTTGGTTTAATGTAGAGGAAGAGAACCAAAGGCTTAGGGAGATTGGGATGGTAGAGTGGATTCGTCACTTTAGACCTACTCATCCCACTTGGTAGGGTCCAGAAGATATACCCTTGACCAATGCCTTGAGAAACAGATTTGCAAGGGCAGAGACTGTATCTTTGAAGAGCACTGTAATTGCTCTTCTCTGTATCTCAGAGCTAACAGTGGGAGCTGCAGCCACTCAACTACAAAATACAAATACAATAGGAGTTATTGGATCCCGAGGTAACAGGGGCCAAGTGGTGGCACTCAACTGTCAAAAGCAAGGTGGACATAGCTTCTGTAATGGAGAACAGATGCAAAGTGGCAATCAGAATAGTCTGACTCATGTAGAGCTCTGGCACTGGCAAATTAGTGACTGTCTTCCTACAAGTGAAATTGATAGAAAGCCTACTGCATTCCTCCTTAATTTATATATGCAAAAAACTTCTAGGTCAAATGGAACAAAGACTAATTTGAATTATAAAAATAAAGAATCAGAGCCCCTCAATCAATTTCCAAACTTGAGCCAGTTTACTGATCCAAAACCCCATTAATGAAGGGGAGGTGGGGTCTCCTTGAGGAAGGATGCCTCTACGCTATGGACAGTTTATGCTGTTAATCTTTCTCCCACCCTTCCCTAAGGAGACTTCTGGCCTTTTTCCAGGGTAACTGTGCACTGGGAAAAGGGAAATGATCAGACATTTAGAGGACTTCTGGACACCGGCTGTGAGTTGAGGTTGATTCCAGGGGACTCAAAATGTCATCGTGGTTCTCCAGTTAAAGTAGGGGTTTCTGGAGGTCAGGTAATTAATGGAGTTTTAGCTTAGGTTTGACCTACAGTGGGTCCAGTGGGTTCCTGGACTCATCCTGTGGTCATTTCTCCAGTGTCCAGATGCATAATTGGCATAGACATACTTAGCAGCTGGCAGAACCCCCACATTGGCTCCCTGACTGGTAGGGTGAGGGTTACTATGATAGGAAAGGCCAAATGGAAGCTGTTAGAGTTGCCTCTACCTAGAAAAATGGTGAATCAAAAACAATATTCATCCCTGGAGGGATTGAGGAGATTAGTACCACCCATCAAAACTTGAAAGCCCCAGGGGTGGTTACTCCCACCACATTCCCTGTTCAACCCTTCCATTTGGCCTATGCAGAAGATAGATGGATCTTGGAGAATGACAGTGGATTACTGTAAGCTTAACCAAGTGGTGACTTCAATTGCAGCTGCTGTACCAGATGTGGTTTATTTCTTGAGCAAATTAACACATCTCCTTTCACCTGGTATGCAGCCATTGACTTGGCAAATGCCTTTCTCCATTCCTGTCCATGAGGCCCAACAGAAGCAATTTGCCTTCAGCTGGCAAGACCAGCAATACACCCTTATTGTCCTACCTCAGGAGTACATCAGCTCTCTGGCTTTGTGTCATAATCTTATTTGGAGGGACCTTGATCACTGTTTGCTTCTGTAAAATATCACACTGGTCCATTACATCGATAGCATTATGCTGATTGGATCCAGTGAGCAAGAGATAGCAAATACACTGGACTTATTGGCGAGACATTTGCATGCCAGAGTATGGGAAATAAATCTGACTAAAATTAGTGGTCTTTCTACCTCAGTAAAGTTGCCAGGGGTTGAGTGGTATGGGGCCAGTCAAGATATTTCTTCTAAGGTGAAGGATAAGTTACTGCATTTGGCCCCTCCTACAACCAAGAAAGAGGCACAATGCCTAGTAGTCCTTTTTGGATTTTGGAGGCAACACATTCATCATTTTTGTGAGTTACTCCGCCCCATTTACTGAATGACCCAAAAGGCTGCCAGTTTTGAGTGGGCCCAGAATAGGAGAAGGCTCTGCAACAGGTCCAGGCTGCTGTGCAAGCTGCTCTGCCACTTGGATCATATGACCCAGCAGATCCAATGGTATTTGAGGTGTCAGTGGCAGATAGGGATGCTGTTAGGAGCCTTTGGCAGGCTCCCATAGGTGAATCACGGTGGATGCCTCTAGGATTTCAGAGCAAGGCCCTGCTATCTTCTGCAGATAACTATTCCCCTTTTGAGAGATAGCTCTTGGCCTGATACTGGGCTTTGGTGGAAACAACTTTTGACTATGGGGCATGAAGTCATCATGTGACCTGAACCACTCATCATGAACTGGGTGCTTTCTCACCCATCTAGCCATAAAGTGGGTCATGCACAGCAGCATTCCATCATTAAATGGAAGTGGTATACACGTGATCAGGCTCAAGCATGTCCTGAAGGCACAAGTAAGTTAAATGAGGAAGTGGCTCAAATGCCCATGGTCTCCACTCCTGCCATCCTGCCTTCTCACCCATGTCCTGTACCAGTAGCCTCATGGAGAGTTCGCTATGATCAGTTGACAGAGGTCACAGATGGTTCTGCAGGCACCACCTGAAAGTGGATAGCTGCAGTACTACAGCCCATTTCCAGGACATCCATGACAGACAGCAGTCAAGGGAAATCTTCCCAGTGGACATAACTTCGAGCAATGCACCTGGATGCTCACTTTGCATGGAAGGAGAAATGGCCAGATGTGTGATTATATACTGATTAATGGGCTTTAGCCAATGGCTTGGCTGGATGATCAGGAACTTAAAAGACGCATGTTTGGAAAATTGGTAACAAAGAAATTTGGGGAAGAGGTATGTGGATGGATCTCTCTGAGTGTTCAAAACCTGTGACAATATTTGTATCACATGTGAGTGCTCACCAATGGATGACCTCAACAGAGGAGGATTTTAATAATCAAATGGATAGGATGACCCATTATGTGGACACCACTCAGCTGATTTCCCCAGCCACCTCTGTCATTGCCCAATGGGCCCATGAATAAAGGGCCATGGTGGCAGGGATGAAGGTCATGCATGGGCTCGATAACATGTACTTCTGTTCACCAAGGCTGACCTGGCTACAGCCACTGCTGAGTGCCCAATTTGCCAGAAGCAGAGACCAACACTGAACCCTCAATATGGCACCATTCCTTGGAGTGATAAGCCAGCTACCTGGTAACAGGTTAATTATATTGGACTTTTTCCATCATGGAAAGGGCAGAGGTTTGTCCTCACTGGAAGAGACACTTAATCCGGATATGGGTTTGCCTATTCTGCATGCAGTGCTTCTGCCAAGACTACCATTCGTAGACTTACAGAATGCCTTATCCACTGTCATGGTATTCCACACAGCATTGTCTCTGACAGGCACTCACTTTACGGCTAAAGAAGTGAGGCAGTGGGCTCATGCTCATGGAATTCACTGGTTTTACCATTTTCCCCATCATCCTGAAGCAGCTGGATGGAACAGTGGAATGGTCTTTTGAAGTCACAATTCCAAGGCCAACTAAGTGACAATACTTTCAGGATTGGAGCAAAGATTTTCAGAAGGCTATGTGTGCTATGGGGCATACTTCTCCAGAAGGCTTTGTATCCTCCATCCCCGCCACCATGGACCTTTGTTCATGGATCCACTGGGTGATGACAGGGGTGGCTGGGGAGCAACTGAGTGGTGTCCACAGAATGGGTCATCCTATCCACTTGATTATTAAAATCCTCCTCTGGTGAGGTCATCTGTTGGTGAGTGTCCAATATATGGTATTTTTTTCTCCCATAGCCAGAATTCACAGGTCCAGGAATCAAGGGGTGGAAGTGGAAGCGGCACCACTAACCATCACCCCTAGTGATCCAGTAGCAAAATTTTTACATCCTGTTCCCATGACATTATGTTCTGTGTGCCTAGAGGTCTTAGTTCCAGAGGGAGGAACGCTGCCACCAGGAGACACAACAACCATTCCATTAAACTGGAAGTTAAGATTGCTGCCTGGACACTTTAGGCTCCTCCTAATTTAAGTCAACAGGCTAAGAAGGGAGTTACAGTGCTGGCTGGGGTGATTGACATGGACTATCAAGATGAAATCAGTCTACTACTCCACAATGGAGGTAAGGAAGAGTAAGCATGGAACTCAGGAGATCCACTAGGGCATCTCTTAGTATTACCATATTCTATGATTAAGGTTAATGGGAAGCTACAACAGCCCAATCCAGGCAGGACTACAAGTGACCCAGACCCTTCAGGAATAAAGGTTTGGGTCACTCCGCCAGGAAAAAAAAAGAGAAAAAAACACAACCTGCTGAGCTGCTTGCTGAAGGCAAAGGGAATACAGAATGAGTAGTAGAAGAATGTAGTCATCAATACCGTCTACCACCACGGGACCAGCTGAGGAAATGAGGACTGTAACAGTCATGAGTATTTCCTCCTTCTTTTGTTAAACACATGTCTGTGCATGTATACACTTGTACTAAGAAAATATCTTCATTTTATTTCCTTTTCCATCTTGTGACTTAAGATTTATTGACTTTACATCAGCATTTAAATATTGTTGATTATATATAATCATATTTCGGTTGAGGATTGGTGCATTTCCAGTTGTAGGAAGGATGGTTGTATTATGTTAGGCATTGTGACCTTATTATCGCTTTACTTGAAGATTATGTATGATCTCAGGAGATGTGTATGGGTTCAAGTTGACAAGGGGTGGACTTGTGATGGTTAATTCTGAGTGTCAACTTGATTGGATTGAAGGGTACAAAGTAATGATTCTGGGTGTGTCTGTGAGGGTGTTGCCAGAAAAGATTAACATTTGAGTCAGTGGGCAGGGAAAGGCAGATCCACCCTTAATCTGGGTGGGCACAATCTAATCAGCTGCCAGAGAAGTGAGAATATTAAGCAGGCAGAAAAATGTGAAAAGAAAGACTGCCCTAGCCTCCCAGCCTACATCTTTCTCCTGTGCTGGATGCTTCCTGCCCTCAAACATCAGACTCCAAGTTCTTCAGTTTTGGAACTCTAACTGGATCTCTTTGCTCCTCAACCTGCAGATGGCCTATTGTGGGAACTTGTGATCATGTGAGTTAATACTTAATAAACTCTCCTTTATATATATATATATATATA
>NW_016816648.1:1816407-1845549 GCF_001698545.2 Rhinopithecus bieti
TGCAGATGGCCTATTGTGGGAACTTGTGATCATGTGAGTTAATACTTAATAAACTCTCCTTTATATATATATATATATATATATATATATATATATATATATATATGATCAAAACCATATCAGGAATCATTACACACACATTAAAATAACTTAAATTGAAAACCCTAACCATAGCAACTTTTGGTGGATATATGAAGGACAAGAACTCTCACACACTGCTGATGGAACGTAAAATGTAAATTGGCTTTAGAAAGCAGTTTGGCAGTTTGCTAGAAAATCAACCATACACTTTAAAGACAGCAAGCACTTTCGTTCCTAGAAAAGAGAGAGAGAAGGGGGAAATAAAAAGCATGCCTACACGATGACCACTATGTGAATGTTCACGGCAGGTTTTATTGTAATAACCAAAAGCCAGAAACAATATGAACCCTTACATCGCAGATGACTAGATATACAAACCCCATACACACAATGAAATAGTAATCAGCATTAAACTGAATAATGTATCACCGATACGTATTAAAACATGAAAGAAATTCAACAAAAATCTGAGAGAAAGAAACTAGAGAAAGAAGCATAAATACTGCATGATTCCATCTCTAATAATAATAAATTATAGGAAAACAAATAGATCTAAAGTGACAGAACATCAATAGTTTCCTGGGGTCTAGAGATGGGTATGGGTCAAGAAGGAAAGGGCAGGATTAGAAAAGGGTGTGAGAAATTATTTTGTGGATGAGGGTTGTGTTCAGGTTCTTCACTGTGATGACATTTCACAGAGGTCTACAGATTCCAAATCTCGTGAAACTGTATACTGTGAGAATGTGAAGTTTATTATACGTTGAGTATACCTCAATGCAGTTTTCATTGATAAATAAAGGAGCAAGGGAAGGTGAAATGACTATCTTTTGGGTGCTGTTAGGTGCTTTAACATCAGCATTTCACCTACTCTCTATAGAATTATAAAGCAAGTGTTACTCTCTCCATTTTTCTTCCAAATAAGTACAATGACAATGAGAAAGAATAGGTATGAGGTGTTATAGGAGAAATGGGAGGAAGGTGTGTTTGTATTTATAACACCATTATGACAAAATATATCCCAATAATTATACCAAACCTCCCTCTAATTAAAAACTTGAAGTTCTTATGTACTTTTAAATCTGGAATTCTGAAAATTCTACTTGGAGTTTAATAAAACAATGTAAAGAATTAAAAGTCCTTTCCATTCTTGCCATTTAAAAAAGGCACCCCAATAGTTTGTAGGGAAAAGAGAATGGGAGAAGTGTAAAAGGAGAAAATAATAGAATTGGAGCACAGGCACAGAAAGCTCACTTTCTGTTGTAGGGTTGGAATTCAGTCCTCACAATGTATGAGGCTTCTCCTAATGGAGTGTGCTGCTGGTTACTAACTTCTCCTCATGTCTGTGTTTCTGCAACTATTTCTAACATTTTTTCCTTGATGAAATTCCCAAACCTGATTCATCATTTTGTTTCTTCACACTCATGCTTCTGTCTCAACTTAATGGCCACCCCTTAAGACTATATGGTTTGGGCCGGGCATGGTGGCTCATGCCTGTAATCCCAGCATTTTGGGAGACTGAGACGGGCGGCTCAATTGAGGTCAAGAGTTTGAGACCAGCCTGGCCAACATGGTGAAATCCTGTCTCTACTAAAAATACAAAAACTAGCTGGGCATGGTGGTGGCACCTGTAATCCCAGCTACTTGGGAGGCTGAGGCAGGAGAATCGCTGGAATCCAGGAGACGGAGGTTGCAGTGAGCCGAGAATTGTGCCAATGCCCTCCAGCCTGGGCAACAAGAGTGAAACTGCATCTCAAAAAAAAAAAAAAAAAAAAATACTATATGGTTTGAGGAGGAGGCATATTTAAAATCTGGTCTCCAACTCATAGCTGGCCTTTAATACACCCTGGTTTCTTACAGGCTTTTTCAACCATTTTCCACCCATGTAAGGTATATGAAGACTTAGATTTTCCAATTCATTAAGAACTCATATTTTTTATTCTATTTTCTGTCATTTATCCTTCGCAATCTGGTCACTTATCACACTAACACTTTGATTTCCAGCACTTTCCCTAGAGATGCTGCCTCAGCCTATGATTTGCTGTTTTGCATGATCTGAATCAACATCTTTTCAGCTATGTCCCTAGTCAGTGTCTACTACACAACTATGAAGTCAAGTTTCTAAGTCTTAGGTTTTATTCCATTAGCATTCCACTTTTAGGTAGAAGTATTAGTCAGGGTAAGTAATGCTAGATCCTATAACAAACACACCTCACGTATTACTAGCTGACTGTAGAGAAGGCATTTGTCCCATGTCACCACTTATCAGGATCAATGCTGGTGAAGATGAAGGGAGGGACGTTCTCCTCCACACCGTCTTGACTGTCTTGTCAGAATCCACTCTGGAAGAACCTGAGACAGCTTCAAAGGGTTGAGGCTCTAAGCCTCAACATTGACGCAGGAGATGAGAGACCAACCAGAGAAAAACTCCTTTCCTAACTGCTTTGGGCCAGAAATGACATTCACATTCACTTCCCTTGGTGGGCACTTGTCCACCAGTCATAGAAGCAAAGTAGCTGGGAAATGAGATTGAGTTAAGTTTGGAAAAGGAAGTGGTTCAGTGAACATCTACATAGCTGATGGCACAACTACACTGGCCTACGACTGCCAATAGTATCCAAATAGTCTCTCTGCTTCCTCTCATGTCCTCTGACGTGATTTTGCACGTGGCAGCCCCACTCCCCTCTCTGCCGGCCACCTCATCTCTCACTCTCCTCTGTCTCACTCTCCTCCCATTCTCCTCTCTCCTCCTGCTGAGTCAGCTCTCACCTTTGGATCTTTGCATTTGCTTCATCCTCTGTCAAGGCATCTCTTCCTTCACATATAAACAAGGTTCATTTCTCATTTCCTCCAGGTATTATACCAACGTCATCTCATCAGAGAGCTGTGTCCTGCCCACCCTTCCTAAAACAGTAACTGCCTCACATTGGCAGTCACCTGTCTTTTGAAAACTGTCTTACACTCATCAAAGCACTTTTCACTCTGTGATGTATACAGTTGGCCCTATATAGCTATGGATTCCCCATTTGGGGACTCACTCAACAGTGGATCAAAACTATTGGAACAAAAACATTCACAAAGTTTCAAACAGCCAATCGTGAATACTACACCAAATCCATGTAAAAGACATGATGTGCAGGCATTGTATTAGGTATTATAACTAATCTAGATATGATGTGAAGTATAAGGAGGATGTGCACAGGTTATATTCAAATACTACAAAGTCTTTTACAATGTACCTGAGCGTCAGTGGATTTTGTTATTTGTAGGGGGCCCTGCATCCAATCTCCCATGGATACTAAAGAAAGACTACATTTACATTGTTGTTTGTTCCCTGTTTTGTTTGTTTACTCCACTAGAACATAAGACCCACGAAAGCAGGATCTGGGTCTGTTTGACTCATGAGGGCCTGGAACATAAAATGAGGTCAAACAATATTTTAAGGAAATGAATAAACTTCAGGTTAAACTAAAGTAAGTATACTGTGTACTCAAAGTCTAGGTGAGATTAATATCTAGCTGAGACCAAACACCAGAATAAAACATTGGAACAATTAGCTCAGCCCAACCTCAAAGGCCACTGTATCACTCAGAGTCCCAGCATGAAACTGAAGGTACCTTCAAAATGAGATTTGGGAAAACTTTGCTAAAGGGTTATTTTTAATACGGTGAGTATATTTCAGAGAATCGCAGAGATGGTGCAGCACCTGAGGCTAATAACAGCCAGACCCAGTGCCACCTGAGGGGCCTGAAGAACCCTGAACAGGAGGCAGTTTCTAGAATTCAGGTACAGGGGCGTGTGTAGGGGGCCAAGTCACCAGATCAGTTGTCTGCACATCAGAGACATATCTCGCCACCTAAACACCACAAAGAAGAATCTATCAGCCTCACTCTCTATTTCCTTCCAAATCTCTTTTAGCTCTTCTCCCATTAAACGCATTGGAAGCTACAAGGTAAGGAAACTCATTGTAGCTCAGCTTGCTAAAGCCCAGAGCAAGGTAGCATGGTACTGAGAGGAGATTAGGAAGAGCAGATGTAGGTGCACATCACAGTCGTGCGTTTCAGTCTTGCTTCTAATATAGTAAGGCCATGTGACATTGGGATGGTGACAGATTTAAAAGAAAGAAAGATTTAGAAGACGAAGGCACCCTGGCAGAGCAGTCCTGAATTTTGTTCTTGCTACAGAGATTTGAACTGCTAAGGAGATACGGCTGGAAATTCAAGGGCAGTGGGACAGAGAGGAGTCTAAAAATAGAAATGAAACCTTTCTAGAAGGCCTACCTCACTCCAGATTCTCACATTCATTCTGGGGTCAGTGCAGACACTAAGGCTGCCACTCTGTGCAAAAGTCAGAGCCTTGGGAGGTCTTGCAGAGTTGTGTTGCACACTTTTCATCGCACCATGTACAAGGAGACAACAGGGGCAGGTGATTCCCCATCTGCAGCAAGTGAGGTTCTCCTGCAACTTAACCAAATCTGCCCCAGAGCTGGAATTCAGACAGAGACCAAGTCAGGAGCTAGGCAGAGGCAGATTTTTAGCCAGAGGTGAACCCAGGATCTACACAGATGAACCTATTGATACCAGATTTTTCCATTATCCTCCTCTAGAGGAAAGTGTAACTGTGCAGTCCATTGTGCAGATCCCAGGTAGACAGTGTGTTTCAGAAATCCTTGTCAAGCACAAGGTCTGAAAATTAAGAACCAGAAGGTTCAGTCCGGAGTCAGAGCTCAAAATACTGGGAAAGACAAGATTTAGACAGAAAACAGGCACTGTGAAGTCAACGAGCACCTAGATTGTGGCATGTGCTAGTCTAAAGCCTGAAACGTTTCTTACTCTTCTCTAACAAAAGCTGTACTGATTGTTTTATGCTAAACATTTCGCAAGAGATAAGGTCTGAGAGCATATTCTCACTAGATTTCAAAAAGGACCCTGAGCAATTAAGAAACGTATATCCACAGTGGTTGAAGATGATATCTGCACACTAAACACTAAAATTTAAAAAAAAAACACATGGACAAATTGAGAAAAATTTGTAATCTTTCTATTGGAATTGATATTGAGGAGGGGAAGCGGCCTTCTTAATCCCCTCTCTTGCCTTTAACAAATTTGCATTAAACCCTTCCTTGTCCTCAGCACGTATCACTGGGCACACAAAGATGAAGGGACAGCAGCAAGCTAAGAAAAGCCAGTCCAGTGTGGACCAGGACACAAATTAAGTTGGCCCCGTCTTTGTGAAGCTTGCTGGCTACACAAAAACCAGGTCACTGTCATTGCTTCAGAGATTTGGACTTCTAAGGACATACGCCTGGAAATCCAAGGGCAGTGGGACAGAGAGGAGTCTAAAAATAGAAGTGAAACCTTTCTAGAAGGCCTACCTCACTCCAGAGTCTCACAGTCATTCTGGGGCAGTGCAGACACTAAGGCTGCTACTTTGTGCTGTGCAAAGCCACTTTGTGCAACACTGGCAAACCCTTGTTTGGGACTATGACATGCCAGTGCTTGTAACACTTATCAATTCTCTGTTGCTTGATAGAGAAATGCTGAAAAGTGGATACAGATGGGTTCTCTGCTATAGTTAAATAACTCTGAGGCCGAATTTTATCAAATTGTAGTGAAGTATGAACATCAGTTTCCTGTAACAGCTACCTAGGTCAGATTTAGAAAGTTGGTTTGTGAGGGAAGCAGGGGTGGGGTAGAGAGAGAGGTTATATCTTCTCCCTCTCTCCATGTGCCCACTGAGGGTGGGGCAGCTTGTATGAACTCCCTAAATAACTCATGATATTGATGCAGATTATAGGTCTAGATATAGTAAGAGATAAAGATATACATAGGCCTATGTGTAGATGATAGATAGATGATAGATAGATAGATAGATAGATAGATAGATAGATAGATAGATAGATATAGATGTAGATGATATACATACAAATGATGCAGATGAGGATATAGAGTTAGATGTATATGTGTGTTTGTGTTTATAGACAGATTACATGTAGAAATATATATATGTAGGCCGGGCAAGGTGGCTTATGCCTGTAATCCCAGCACTTTGGGAGGCTGAGATGGGCAGATCATGAGTTCAGGAGATAGAAACCATCCTGGCTAACACAGTGAAACCCCATCTCTACTAAAAATACAAAAAAATAGCTGGGCGTGGTGGTGGGCACCTGTAGTCCCAGCTACTTGGGAGGCTGAGGCAGGAGAATGGCTGAACCCAGGAGGCAGAGCTTGCAATGAGCCAAGATCACGCCACTGCACTCCAGCCTGGGTGCTGGGTGATACAGCGAGACTCTGTCAAAAAAAAAAAAAAGAAAGAAAGAAATATATATAGAGAGAGGCCTATGTTAATATAGATGTAAGTATAGATTCAGGTAAGGATACACATATATTAGATATATGTCAAATATATTAGATAGATGTCAAAATAGGTAGTTACAGATTAGCCACAGACAATAACAGACAATAAACACAGATACAGATGTATATGTGCATGTAGCTGTAGATGAACCTGTAGTGTACTTGTACGTGTAGATGAACACACCAAAGATGGCAGTGTCAATATCAATGTAGATGTAGACATCGGCATAGTTGAATACAAATGCAGATGTTAATGTCAACATCAATGTTGATGCTGGTATCAATGTTGATATGGATAAACACAAAGACATAAACACAGATATGGGTGAATCTGTATACATTGGTGTCTATATTGATACTGATATAGACATAAATAGTTCCAGTATAAAAATTGATAGCGGGCCGGGCGCGGTGGCTCAAGCCTGTAATCCCAGCACTTTGGGAGGCCGAGACGGGCGGATCACGAGGTCAGGAGATCGAGACCATCCTGGCTAACACGGTGAAACCCTGTCTCTACTAAAAAAAAAAATACAAAAAACTAGCCGGGTGAGGTGGCGGGTGCCTGTAGTCCCAGTTACTCGGGAGGCTGAGGCAGGAAAATGGCGTGAACCCAGGAGGTGGAGGTTGCAGTGAGCTGAGATCTGGCCACTGCACTCCAGCCTGGGCGACAGAGTGAGACTCCATCTCAAAAAAAAAAAAAAAAAAAAAGTGATAGCGATGTTGATGTTGATGTTCTTGTCAATGTTGGTCTTGGTGTAAATGTAGACATAAACATAGTCATAGACACAGATTAGATACAGAAATCAGCACGGATAGACAGGTAGAAAGTGAGGTAGATATCAACACTGATGCCAAGATCTAAGTATAGGTGTAGACATTGACATAGATATACCTATAGACATAGAATTAGATTAGCTGTGAATGTTTGATATTGATGCTAATATCAACAGTGATATCAATATAGAGATATAAATAAATACATACACATAGATTACATACATATATCTAGATGCACATGTGAATATCTGTATCATTATACATATAAACTAGATACAATAATAGGCACTGATGTCAATATTGATATATGGACTCACTATACACTTAAATTGGATATAGATACAGATATGGATATAGACATTGTTAGCTATATCAATATAGGTATAAACAGAGGCACTGATTAGATATAGTTGAAAATATAGGTGTGGATATTAATATAGATGTTGATGTTAATGTCAAGATAGATAAATATAGATGCTGTTGTCAATATAGATATTAATAGACAGGCATAGACAAGGACATAGATACAGATTCTATATAAATGTAGTTACTAATATCTATACATTAATAGAGAGATATAAATACAGTCATAGGCATACACATGTATTTCTCTGTGTCAATATTAGCATTTTCCAGGCCAGTGTGTAGATATTTAGGTCCCACAGGAAGATCCCTGTTGGAAAATTATAGAATGTACCTTCCTATTCCTAACCCCATCTTGAAAGGTAGTAGCTCATTTTTCTAAATCTCCCTTGTTCTTCTGGCATGGATGTTGTGTATGTGTGGATAGCCATGAATAATCCTACTTTTTCCCTGCTCTCTTCTCAATATAAAAGATGCGATGGTAGCAGGCAGCCTGTCCTTCTTTCATAATTATTCCATGAAATTATTCATCTGTGTAGATTCAGTGAGATGATGCACTTAAAACTGTTAGCATCGAGCACCAAGTAAGTGCTCAGTAAATAGAAAGTGAGAATATATTTCTCACTCCCACTGATTTCTGATCATTGCATTAACCTTTCTAAGGCTGCATATTAGGAGATTAAGAACCTAAGTAAGACTGAGAAGTACAGAAACTCTTCAATCCTTAATCTGATGACTGCAACGTCTCAGTTCCTACAGGAATATAAAACGTGCTGGGCCTTGGATGGCCTTTGAGAGTCAAAATGAGCAAGTTTAAATCTTCTTTCTTATTCTTATCTATTGATCTCCTTCCTCGAAATGTACTGAGGAGTCACATTTGTATTACACACCCAGGTTCAATCAATTCCTTTAGGAATTTAAAGGGACGGGTGCAATGAGACTGGACCTGATTGACACACGCAGTGGACATGGCTAGAGCCCAAACTGGAGGAAGCGAGCGATGATCAAGTCCCTTTTCAGAAAGATGGTGTTAGAGAGACAGACAGAGAGAGAGAGAGAGAGAGAGAGAGAGAGAGAGAGAGAGAGAGAGAAGTTACACATCAAAGACACAAGCCCAAGACCACACTGATTCAGTCTAGACAATTATTGTAATTAAATATTTTAAATGCATTACACAAGAGTTCACCAATATGTGTACCCACACACTACTGAACACTGTGGATCCTAGAAAATAGGGGTTTGCCGTTATCCTGTGAATTTCTTGAAAGTAGAAGATACCTTGCACATATTTCTGGAAACTCAGTGGCTACACAAACAGACAGATGAAAGAGGCATTAAAGAAAGAGACTTGCCAGAATATTTACACCTGCAGAGGCAATAGGCTCACCATGCACTCATCCCCAAAAATCAATATTTGTAAATTGCAAGAACTTATAAATACAGAAACATTGTTGTTGGTAATGACACTGCTCTCAAAATGTCTACATTTTGAATACAACAAATTTTCATAGGTGACAATTAGAAAAGTCAGCAAAAGAAAAAAGTGAAATGTCTAAGGGAAACTGTGAAAATCAAATTTCACTTTCAACACAACTCCTTTTAAGTGTCTCCATGTTTGATGTTAGTAACAGCGTTGAGGTCTATTGCTTGCAAATTCTTTAACATTAAAATACTGCACACATCTAATTTTTCATGACATGTACTCTTCTTTGTGTGTACCAGGAAATGTCAGCTGCTGTAACAAGCTAGCTCATTATCAGCTTTTGGAAGAGAGCTGTCTTTTAAACATTTTCACACTGCTTGTATTTTTATTTAAATAATAAACAATAGGGCAAGAAATGAGATATATGCTTATTTATTTTCTTACATACTTTACATTGCTACCTTGATTTTGCTTTCATTCATTCTTCACTATGGTGATATTAACCAGATTACTAAATGTCTACATGTAAACAGTCTTTTAGGTTTTTCCAAGCACTTTGATATAGTTTAATGAATTGTAAGAATAGGAGGGAAGTTATTCCATCATTTTTAAAGATGATAAATCAGAAGTTATAAAACATTGGCAGTTTTGTCAAAATTTCTGAGAACAGAAAACCTAAAGATTCAGATTTTGCGACCCTAAACACCTTGAAATTTCTAATGGTTTATGCTATTAATATAATATCTTCTTCCTTCTCCTCTTTTCCCTTAAAATTCTATTTTTTACAATTTGATTGTATAAGAGTTTATTTCCATTACAGAAAAATCTGTTTGTTCCCTCCAAATTTTTACATTGAAACCTAATCCCCAACAAAACCGTATTGACAACTGGAGACTTTGGAAGGTGAATGGGATTAGCATTCTTATAAAAGAGGCTCCAGAGAGCTCTGTCCTTTTCACCATGTAAAGACACAGAGCAAAGGCACCATTTTTGAAGCAAAGAGCAGCCCTCCCCAGACACTGAATCTACCAGTGCCTTGATCTTGGACTTCTCAGACTCCAGAACTGTGAGAAATGCAATTCTTCTGTTTAGAAATTACCCAGTCTAAGGTATTTCATTACAGCAGCCCAAATGGTCTGCTCCAATTACAAATAAGAATTGGAACTAACATACTATAATTAGTGTATATATTTAAATACAATAGACTAACAATGAAGGAATAGAGGCATAAATATTAACAATTAGGCCATTTTTTTCACACAGCTGAACTGAAGTCTCTGAGGTTTGTGATAGTGCTGTATGAAGTATAACACCTGTTTAATTTATTTTCTTGTTTTATGTAGCAGTGACCGGTTAGGAAAAGGTGACAAGATTCACAGTTTCTCAAGCTCATATACTGAGACAACAACATCCAAATAGGCTTTGAAATATTATATTTTGGTATTATTGCTAATATTACTTATAAATCACAACTGTTGGAAACATTTTAAAAATTGGGAAATAGTATTAACTTTAGGGGTAACACGTCATAATAAAATTCTCAAATACTATGATTCTGAACGTTCTGAATGCTAAGACATATTTGCACACCCTTTGCATGGTGCACAAAGAGAGCAAGGGGCATTCTTCCTGCTTGGAGCACAGACCAACCCTGAAACTACTTTCCTTCTTTCTTTCCTTTCAGCAGGGAGATTTGCATATTTGTGCTTCTGCCTGCAGTTAATCAAACATGGAGCACCTCGTGAGTATCCTGGGAAGGCTATGCTTGATTAGAGGATCACCTGCAAGCAAAAACGCTTTTGAGATGTGGTTTTAAGTAAGCACATGGTTATCTGTTTTAACTTCCAAGAAATATTTGCTTTTTTTTTTCCTTCTTAACACCGAAAGGGCTCAAGCCACATCTGTATGATTGTATTTCTGAACAAGGTGTGCTTGTTCTACCAAGGATATACCAATAATTCAAGGTAATCAGCAGAGTACATTACAGGAAGAAATCTGAACCAACAAGCTGTACAAACAGAATAGCAATCAGAAGATTTAATGCATTTCTGATGTACATTTAAGGTCCTGACACTGGGCCACAGATGTACATGTGTTGGGCTTTATATTGCTGAGATATGGCCTGTGAGAACCTATTATAGCATATCATCATCCACACTGGAGGGGCTGGGGAGGGAAAGATTCCATCACACATTACTCCTGCGGATGTATTAGAGAAACAAATTGTACTTGGAATTGAAAAGTCACAGGCTTATTCTGTCTTAATAAATTCCCGCCAAAAGGCTAAGTGTAAGACTAGAAATACTTCCCAAATGTTGTTACTGTATTATCATCTTTGACATCTCAAGAGTTGTTCCAAGCATCATCAGATATCAGTTCAGGGTTCTCACAATAAAATCTCTTTTTTTTTTTCCAACCAGCCCTTGATTTCAGGTAGTCATTTTGAGTTGCCTTTGCTTGAGATATGAACATCTCTTTGGCTAAAATAAAAGTGTTATTTTAAATAAGATGTTTGTCACTGAGCCATTTCCGTTGGTTAATATAACAGTGATTCAAAATCCCAGGTGCTAATCCTTAACTAAAGTTTTCTATCAAAATTTTGAGGGTTTTGGGGATCCTTTGAAATAGATTTAAAACAGAAAAGCAAAAGAGTGCACTCTGATCTTTTTGAAGGCAGATTCTGGGTTCTAATTTTACTTATGGCTGCTGTGTGATATTTGATCATTATCTGCCAAATAAATAAAGGATTGTGTAATTAAATGCAATGATGACACATTAAAAATCCTAATGATATTAGCCTAGGTAGCATTTTATAAACCAGGATACCTAATATCTGTTTTTTCAAAACAGGTATCTGACTTAAACTTTTTTTTTTTTTTTTTTTTTTTTTTTTTGAGACGGAGTCTCGCTCTGTCGCCTGGGCGGGAGTGCAGTGGCCGGATCTCTGCTCACTGCAAGCTCCGCCTCCCGGGTTTACGCCATTCTCCTGCCTCAGCCTCCCGAGTAGCTGGGACTACAGGCGCCCGCCACCTCGCCCAGCTAGTTTTTTGTATTTATTTTTTTTTTTTTTAAGTAGAGACGGGGTTTCACCGTGTTAGCCAGGATGGTCTCGATCTCCTGACCTCGTGATCCGCCCGTCTTGGCCTCCCACAGTGCTGGGATTACAGGCTTGAGCCACCGCGCCCGGCCGGAACTGTTTCTTTTATCTTATTAGCCTACTAAGACTTCATCTCTTAAGAGTAGATTTTTAATCTTGTTATTTCAGCATGATATATATTAAGATTTGGCTTTATTCTAAAATGAAAAATAAAATACTTGTCCAACACCCAAAGAGAAACATGGTTCTCTAATCTAATCTAATATATAATTTTGTAGAATTATATATTGTAGGGTATCCATTAATGAGTAAAAATTACCCCAAAATGTAGAGGCCCTGAAACAACAAATATTTCTTTTCACACATTTCTGTGTGTCTAGAAACTGCTATAGCTTATTTGGGTTTCCTGCTCAGAGCCTTACATGAAGTTGTAGTCAAGCTGTCATCTGGGACTGCAGGCTTCTCTGGACCCTACTGGGACCGATCATCCACATCCACACCTACCACAGGCTGTCTGCGTGTCCTCATGGAATGCAACAGCTGAGCCAAGACACCGCTCCACAAACCACTTCAGATGGAAACCACAGTCTTTTCATATTCTGATTTGGGGAGGGACATCCCATCACTTCTGTCACATCTGTTCCTAAGAAGAGACTCAATAAGATGATTGTGGACGTGATGACGCAAGAGGATGAAGACACGAGGTGGAGATGGCTGGGAGCCATTGCAGGGGACATCTGCCATAAAGAGGGTCAAGAATAAATGCCATTTGCAAGAAACAAATTGCATTATAAGATGTTTTGTAATATTTCGAGACATGTTGAATAGTGAAATTAATTAGCCAAGCATGGTGACACATGCCTGTAATCCCAGCTATTCGGAGGCTGAGGCAGGAGAATCGCTTGAACCCCGGAGGCAGAAGTTGTGGTGAGCTGAGATCGCGCCACTTGACTCCAGCCTGGGCAACAAGAGCAAAACTCTGTCTCAAATAATAATACTACTAATAATAATAATAGAAAGAAAGAAAAAAGAAAAAACGAATCGTGAAATTAGGAAGATTCTCAATAACAAAATCTCTCCCCATCCCATTTACCAACTGTGACTAGCAACAAGATCCATGACATCAGTGGATTTTAATAAGAAAGAAAGGGGTGAAAGTTTAGCTGAAAGAATTTGTTTTTGAGCAATGACACATTCCAAGTAGTATGTCAATGTCTTTTAAGTATTTCTTTAGTGAATCTTCCTGCAAACCTTTCTTGGTCGGTTCTGTTACCAGATGAATTATCAGGACTGAGACTAAATGTGTCTATGTGCAGGGAGTCATTAGCTAGGACCTGAACCCACACGCAGCTCACTGGAAAACCTATGCTTTCTCTCCTACCTTATCATTCCATTGCTGACCTCCCTGGTGGCTGAAGAGCTGATTTCTTAGCACACTTTTCCAGTTGACACTCTGTGGTCCTAGCAAGGCAGGTCGTCTTTCTAAGCTTCTGTTTCTTGAACTGCGGAGTTGTGAATTTCTAGTCCAGAATCTCTCTGTTTCAGGATAGCCACAACTTTAAACAACTGGCTGGCTTATGGCCTCCCAATTGTTTGATGGTCAAAGAGGGAAATGTGATACAGTAGTCATCAAAATAGAAACAATTCTTGGCCTAATAGATTCTAATGAGCACATTGCAAGCAGAAAGCTCAGAAAGGGTCATTTGGGCTTAGCAAAGAAAAGAAAATGAAGGCTTAAACAGAATTAAATATATAAGAATCCTGTTTCTGGTATTTTTTTTTTTTTGTTACCCATTATGAAAAGTCTTATTCTACATTCATAAAGATTCATCTTTGGTGTTAAAAAAAAATTAGGGAAAATTATCACTCGATACATGCATGACTCTACAAATGACTGTATGATAGAGAAAAAAAGGTGTTTGGAGTTTGGAGATAAAGCTGTTTATCACTACAGTAATGTAAATAAATTTTTTTACAACTCACAATAAAGAACTCTCAAAGTGGAAGGTGAAATAAATGAAACGTTTGGTTATTTTTGAGAGGAAACATGAATCAAGCAAGTGTGAAGAATATTTGTTAGTGGCAAACACTCCCACATGGAGAAAGCATTTGCAATATAGTAACCACTATGAAATTTATTTTAAAATACCACCAAAGGCAAAGGAACAGCTTTTCTTTAAAGCTAAATGTTCATGGGCAGCTGTGATGTTCTCTGACTGACAACAACACAATCGCTGTCTCCACAAGAGCACCCACCCACATCTCCAGGATTAAACTAGGACAAGTTACGACAACGGAACCATTAAGGTCCATATTGATTTTCTCACATCAGCCTGAAATAGAACATCCTGTTATGTTACAGGCCCATCAGAAGCAAACCCGTTCTTGTCACAGCCTCTATCACTTCAAGGAGTTTCTAACACGAGTGCCGAGAGTAACCTCCCTCTTTCTACCTTAATGCAAAGTTCGATTTGAGCTTCCTGGACAAAAAGGATTCGAAGAGGCACTCTAAGACTAAGATTTGCTTTGCTCCTGTGCCCTCCTCCTTTTGAACTGCTTGTTCCGGGGGAGTGATCTGACTTCAGGGCAGGCTGGCATTGGCTTTGGTAAGTCACACCCTTCATTGCTTTAGATTTAGTAGCTGTGTTATGATCTGAAAGATCACCAAATTTTATAACGTAATCGAAATTCTAGTATGTCCTTTAGACTCCTTTCAAAGTCAGAAAATGGTCAGTACTTACCAGAGAGGGTTTTCTCAGTGAAATCATAATATCTTGCTAAATATTTTAAATTTGGGATTTCCATGGGGAAAAAGTAAGATCTTCTTCGTTTTTTTCTGTAAGTGGAGAATTTATTAGCTCAAAGCGCCTCAGAGGTAGAAAAACACAGATGTAAAGAATTACTTATGATCATTACTGTAGTGTTCATAATAAACACAACCTTCTTTCAACTCTATGAAAGAGACAGTGCTACACATAATTATTCCTCACTCCTAATGTATCTTCTCTCATATAAAGATGACACAAAAGTAATTAGGAATTAATTGAAACTACCGTAAGCTAAAGTTGGTCTTCTGGATATAAGAAGTTTACAACTTACCTAAGGCTTCTTTTTCTCAGTGTTTGAAATAAAAGTCAGTTAGTGTTCCTAGTGGAGTAAATGCTTTTATGGCTTTGATGGGAAAAGAATGTTCTCCCAAATCAGAGAATATAAAATATTACACAACTGAAACAGGTTTATGCTAGTTGCTCATCCCAGAATAATAATCATGAGAAGAGAACAGAAAGACCAAAGAGGAATCATCTGTGATATTTTGCACTTTAAAAATCCATGTTGAAAAAGTCATGTTGGGAGGAACACGTTGTGTTCACTGGAGAAATGAGGAATACTTTCTTCTCTAAGCTGTTCTTGGTAAATATACAGAGAAACTAAAATCTGCATGTAATAATTGTAATCACTAGTATTTCTTGGGTACTCATGATGCATTTTTATAGTGCTCTCCATGCAGTCATGCATTTAAATCCCAGTGGTACTCCTCTACACACTGACGGAGACATGGCCTATTGTTAAATAAAAACTGGTTGTTATCAGTCAGGGTAGACCAGGTATGTTTCAGTAACAAGCCCACCGCCCCAGTGGCTTACAGAACTAAAAGTTTTACTGTTGCGGTGTGGATCTGGTGGTCCACATAAACAGCTCTCTTCCAAGTGGTGACTCAGGGACTCAGGCTATCAACAAACGGGAACTTGACGTGTTGGAGTCCTTTGCTTCCAGACTCGAGGACTGGGACTGGAGGATGTGGAGGATAAAGTATGAATAAGGCAGAGCCACTTTTAGATGTATTGACCTAGATGTGACCCCTCACTTCCACTTAAGGTCCATGGACAATAAATTACTGATATGACCCCACTTATTTATTTATTTAGAGACAGTCTTGCTCTGTTGCCCAGGCTGGAGTGTCGTCGTGTGATCCTGGTTCACTGCAGCTCTGCTGCCTGGTTGGAGCAATTCTCCTGCTTCAGCCTCCCAAGTAGCTGGGATTACAGGTGCTTGCCACCAAGCCTGGCTAATTTTTGGATTTTTAGTAGAGATGGTGTTTCACTATGTTGGCCAGGCTGGTCTTGAACTCTTGACCTCAAGTGATCTGCCCACCTCGTCCTCCCAAAATGCTGGGATCACAGGCGGGAGGCACCGCGCCCAGCTGATATGACCTCATTTAGATACTTACAGGCAGAACAATGGAATCTAAAAAATTATTATGAGCACTTCAGGGAGACGAATACATGTTGCTCAACTCTACCATCAGTTTCTGTCACAAGACCTTGATATTTGAACTCTTGGCGTGAATAAAATGCACACAATACCTGAGAGAGGCAGAGGACTGGACTCTAAAGGGCTCCCTGGCTCCCGCATTGACAGAACCTCTGGTGGGCAGGGGGTGGAATAAGAACAATGAGAGGACCCTTTGCACTCTGCTCAACAAAGGGCTACTGTGGGAAGAGGTTACTGTTTACTGCTGTGAAGAATAGTAAAAACAGCTAATGGGGCCATACCTATGGTCTGTGCATATTGGTAATTATGCAGAAATATTCTGAACTGGGCTTTCAACTCACCACTGCAAGATTTTTCCACACATAAGTGGATGTAGTCATTGAAGGGTTCCTAACAGGAAGCAAACTCCTGAGAAAGCTATTAGCAGTTCAGTATTTGCAATTCATGTGACACTGCTTGCCTTAAGGGATATCATCCACAGAGTCCTGTTTGGTTTAAAATGTAACTCTCACAGTGGAGTAGGTTGAGCATTCAGATCTCAGCTGGGTTTCTCTTGAATTTATTAACTTACAAATGGAAATACACTTAAAATAGTTTACTATCTTTCAGTAACGGCTTCTTAACTTCCCCATTTCCAGAAGTGGTTCCGCTCTCCCTAGGCTTGTAATCTTGTAGTACCTCCGACTTCTCTTGCCCTTGGCACTCAAAATGCCATCTGTTTACCAAATCCTCCAGCTAGTTTCTTCACAACAGTGCTTTGAATCCGGACTTTCTCTTTATTTCTACATTTTGACTACAGGTTCTAACCACTCTGTAATTTTATTGCTCTCTCTACTGCTAACTAATAATAATATGTTTCACATACTTTTAAGAATAAGCATCTGCAAGCACTTTGGTCCCTCTTTTACTTTTCCTCTCAAAGTTTACAGTGAGCCGGGGGAAGACCTGGAATAAGAGCACTGACCCTCCCACCATAACCAGAGCTTTACATAGGCTGAAAGAATTTCAGAATTTCAGGAACCATACAAACAGCACAGGATAGACTAGGAGATCCAGAAAACTCCTTAAAAATATGGGGAAACATTGGCTCTCCTGGTGACTTCTGGCTATGTCAGAGTGCCTATAGTTACCTATGTAATTTCACTTACTGAAGTCATCTAGATCTGTTGTCTTGTTCTCATAATTAACATCAACCCTTCACTAAAGTTCAGCGATCATTTGCCCCAGGATTCTGTTTTTGCTTTCATTAATACTCTTCTCTTTTTTCTAAGATCAAAGAAAGAGGCAATGTTTAGTGAATGGATGCGTAACAGATATTTAACAGGATGTCAATGGTAGTTTGACTAGTATTTCCACTGTTGGCTAATTATGCTGCCTTTCATTTGTAGCATAAAGTGGTCCAGCTTGGTCACTATAAATGGAAGGCAATAGGAGAGGAGTCTTCAGATACACAGCAACACATACCAGGCAGTGCAAAAGGCTCCCACCCATAAAATGTAAAACAAAAAACACATACCATAGATGATTTGGATTTTACTAAAAGTGGCGACATTAACACATACGCCTCGCAGGATAAGAATCGCTTCTGTTTCTGCAATAGATGCTAAGGCAGAAAATATTTCATGGTCGATGAATGGTCACAGGGCAGTTGAGTCTACAAGTTGTCAACACAATCACAGGAGGAGAGGAATGAAAAGCAAATTGATTGTTAAGTACTCTGATAAGCCTCCTTAACACGATTCTCAAAACTCGCGGCCCTTCTGCCCACAAACGTACAGGTTTGAAATCGCACGATTACAGCGTACACCTGCAAACCCCATTGTGCTGCTTGATCTGTGTATTTTACTGTAGGTCAAGGCAGTTAATCACTGAGGGCCTCGGGGTAGCCACAGAGAAGCTTATTTATGGGCAAATCAAGAAACCCAAATACTGAACCGTGCCTGATTAGCTGCACTAATATGCTACTTGTGGCTAATTTCTGAAGCTGCTTAACCCACAGGTGTTTGCCCTCACCCATAAATCATGCCGTCCACCTCCTCTTTGCACTCTCGGTCCTACCATGCATATAGATAGCCTGTTTAAATGACAGGCAGGAAATAATGGACGGTGCACTAAATCACGCCAGTGCTTAGTCAACTGGCTCTCCTCTGAAACAAGTCGTGCAACCTTCCCAGTGCCCAGCTCATTTCAGATGTTATTGTAACCCAAGTCTTATGTGCCACTAAATGCAACCTTTCAAAGGTACAAAGCGTACATTTCCCCATTTTTATTTATTTTACTTGTAGAGCACACCCTTTGCATAAGACAGCACCATTAAAATTTCCATTCCAGCCAGCAGTGCAATGAAGCAGAACAGAATCCCAGTGACTCCGATGGTGAAAGGAAACTCTCCCAGGGGCTTGAGCAACCATGGCCCTCCACTTACTGTTAATTTATTTTCTTTAATTAAAGATGTTAATTAAATGGATCACAAACCAAACAATCTAAACACTAAATACTATGGGCAGGAAATGCTTGGTTTGCATACAATTGGACACCCTAGAGTAGTTCTTTGTTTTAAATCAACTTACAGGTCAATATGAAAGCCAGTAGCTATGAAAATACATATTTTACATATATTTACAATGTTTGTCTGTGCTTGGAAGAGAAGAAAGTGTGGGACTTGGCAGGAATTTTTTTTGTAAAGCTCCAGTTAATAAAACCCATAGGAAAAACTATTAATGCTTAAGTGCTGAATGAAATCATATAAATAGACATATGACAAAACATTAATGACAAAAGACGTGGTGTCACTATATTAGGACAAGTGAAGTCATAGGTGTGATGCGATGGGGGCACTGTCCAAGAGCTCCTCAGCGAAGGAGAGAAAAAGTTGTTTGAAATGTTCAATTACTTCTAGGAATTTTACATATCTCACTCTTAGACTCTATGATAAAAATACATTTATATGCGATTTTGACACTTTCTAATTGAACTTAAATAACCAGATATCATGGCAAGATTTTAGTCATAAAGTGTTCTCAATCTTGGGAATTCACTTTGAAAAAAGATGGGATATCAGAAACCAAGGTTATCTTCTGGCTGAAACACTGAAAAACTGATGAACTATACAATGTATTGGATCTCAAGATGCTGAACACCCAGCAATGAAGATCCCTGATAAGGCCTGTGATTGTTCTAGGTTAGTACCTTGCGAGAGTTCAAGCCAGCAGGCAGGGACGGGGAGCCCAGATGGAGCCCAGGGAGCTCTGTGAGTTAAAGAGGTGCAAGGGAGCACCCAGGGGGATAATCATGGTTACAATTTTGCAGAACAGGGTGGCAACGGGGAGAGAAGTGTATAAAGATAGTCCTCTAGAAAACTGCAGAGGATCCCTTCAGAATGTTCAACTAAGACTTGATCAGAACACATAAATGAAGAAACCATCAGAAAGAACAAAAAGTGTCAGTGTTGGTCACTCACCCAAGGCTGAGATAGCATTGGTTTTCACCAGACAGATGGGAAAACTCATGACCCATGAGCACGGAGGGGAACAGTCAGTAAGGTCTCATCTGAGGAGAGGAGAATAGCTCGTCATGGACCGATCATTGCTCACTCCTCTTCCACCTCACAGACTTTAACAAGACCTGAAGGATCAGACTGTTTTCAGGTAACATAACTGTGTCTCATGAAAAAAGATCTGAAATATTTATAGAAATATAAAAATATTCAGCAGCCAAAAGATATAATTCACAATGTCAAGAATGCAATAAAATATTACCAGACATTTTTAAACACATAAAATATGAGCCATTATAAAGAGAAAAAACATTCAGTCAAAAGCAAACAAAATTACACAGACATCAGAATTAGCAGAGAGACCTTTTTTTTTCAAATTGTACTGCATATGTTCAGAAAGTTCAATAAAGACTTAGAAATTATTTAGGAGACTCGATTGAACTTCAATAAGTGAACACTATATATAAAGTAAAAATTCAGTGAATGAGATTAATTTTAGTGTAGACACTGCAGAAGAAAATATTTTTAAACTTAAAGACATTGCAAAATAAACTATAGAAAATAAAAGATAAAGAGCAAAGAGAATGAGAAATGAACAGAGCATCAGTGATCTTTGGGAAAACTTGGAATGGATTCATGCACATGCCCGTGGACTCCCTGATAATGGAGGGGGCCAGAGCAAAAGCTGATTGAAGAAATAATGTCTGAAAACTCTCAAATTTCTTGAATAAAACAAAGAACAGATCCAAGAAATGCAACAAATCCCAAACATGAGAAACCTAAAACAAACAAACCAAAAAATATATACTTGGTCCATCATAGCCAAAGTACTCAAATCTAACAATAACACACAGATCCTATAAGCAAGCAAAGAAAAAAGACACAATATATACGGAGGAACAAAGATAGGAATGACCACAATTTTCTCTTTGAAAATAGTTCAAAAGAAAAACTTCCAACATAAAATTTTCAAGCACAATGAAAACAATGTAAAAGAAAAACTTCCAACGTAAAATACTAAAACACAGGTGAAATAAAGATTTTTCTTACATTCATGGAGATTTTTTACACATACAATTGATAAGAAGCAGATATGCACTAAAACCATTCTTACATGTTTTTCAGAGAGAAGAAAGATGTTACCTGAAAAATGTGATTATAGGCAGTGGAATGGAGAGCACTGAAAATGGAACTACATGAGTAGCTTATTTTCTTATTATTTAAATCTCTTTAAAAGCCAATTAATTGTTTGTATAACAATAATAACAATGTATTGATAATATAAAGTAAACTTGAAATATTTGACAATACCACAGCGTAAAAAAAATAAATAAAAAGAGAAAAGAGATTTGAGAGTCGAGCAAATACAATTTTATTATTTTATAAGCTTTTTACATTTTTTATAACATGGTATAATATCACTCGAAGTGGGACTGTGATGAGTTAGAGTAATAAGTCAAAATTAAGATAAAAGGAATCCTTAAAATAATTATTTCAAAGGAAGCCCCAAAAAAGAAGATGAGAGCAAGAAAGAACAGAGGAAACAATTAGAAAGCAAATAGCAAGACAGTAGATTTAATTTCAAAATTTAACTAAATAAAAATGGTGTAAACACCCAAATTAAGAGGCAGAGATTGTCAGATTTAAAAAATAGAGGCAAACTATATTTTATCTATACAAAACACATTTAAATATAAATACTCAAAATAGATTTAAAAAAATTTTAAAAGTCATGAAAGCACTAATCAAAAGAAACTGTAATGACTTTACTAATATCAGATAAATATATATATGAGAAAATAATATTAGCACTCTAAGTTAAGTCATTATCAATTATTCAAGAATCAAGTTATCTTCTGGGAGCCGTGGCTCATGCCTGTAGTCCCAGCACTGTGGGAGTCTGAGGCGGGTGGATAACGAGGTCAGGAGTTTAAGACCAGCCTGGCCAAGATGCTGAAAAACCGTCTCTACCGAAAATACAAAAATTAGCCAGACGTGGTGGTGGGCACCTGTAATCCCAGCTACTTGGGAGGCTGAGGCAGGAGAATCACTTGAACCCAGGAGGCAGAGGTTGCAGTGAGTTGAGACTGCACCACTGCACTCCAGCCTGGGTGACAGAGTGATACTCTGTCTCAAAAAAAAAAAAAAAAAAAAAAAAAAGAAAGAAAGAAAGAAAAAAAAAGAATCAGTTTATCAGGAGGACTTAACATTCTTTAAGTGTTATGAAACCAGTAACAGAGTTTCCAAATATATGAAACAAAAACTGATAGAACCATGCAAAAAAATAATAAAACCAGCAATTGTAGCCCAATATATTAATGCTCCCTCTCAGTGACTGGTGTAACAAGTACAGAGAAAATCAGTAAGGATACAAAATATTTAAACAATATGAGTCAGCCAACATTAAGTGACATTTCTAGAACATCCTATTCAACAGAAGAATGCACATTTTGTTCAAGTGCAGAGGAAACATTTACCAAAATAGAGCACATTTTGGGTCATAACAAAAATCTCAATATTCTCACAAAGCATTTTCTCTTACTACCATGGTTCAATTAGAAGTTACTAATAGGAACAGTGAGAAAATTCTAAGTATTTGGAAACTAATATCCCACTTCTAAAGAACCTATGTATCAAAGAATGCACTAAAAATTAAGAAATTAGAAAGATTTTTGGTCTAAAGAAAAAAATGAACAAATTCAAACTTCTGGGAGGCAGCTAGAGTGGTACATGGCACGGGGAGTGGAGAGATTATAGTAATAGATGTCTGGATTCGAAAGCAAAAAAAATCTCATGTCAATAACTTCAGCTTTCTAGTTAAGGAAGAACAAATATGTGGCAACAAAAGAAAATAATAAGAGGACAGAGCAGACAAACATGAAATAAACACCAAAAAAAAAAAAAAAAAAATCCCCAAATAAAGAAAATAAAATTTTTTTTTTTAAGAAGATCCATATAATTGACATAGACAAAATTTACCAATGTCTTGTCTGAGAGAAGTGACATTGATATAGATTCTTCCTAGAATAATTTTTGTATTTCAACAAATGCCTCAAAACAGGGAATTGAAAACAACATGCTAATATTATTATCCATCAGGATTTATTATAAAACTATAGTTATCAAGATAGTGTGGTATTGACATAAACATAGATCAATGGCAAAAAATACAGAGCAAAAACAGATCCACACATATGACTACTGAGTTTTCACAAAAGTGCAAAGGTAAATCAACAGAGTAAAAATAATCTTTCAACAAATGGTGCTGGGATAAACGGGTTTTCATGTGCAAGAAAATGAAAACAAAACAGAAAAGAAAAATTATACCTCAATACCATATGCAAAATGTAATTCATAATGAATCATCAGACATAAATGTTAGCTTAAAACTATAAAACTTATACATGATGTCTTCTTCAGTTTCATAAATATTATTTCTTAGAGGACTTTTTACAACAATGCCTTTCCACTTTTTTCTAAGCATAACCCAGTTTCCCCCAAGCACACAAGTTTATCACTACATTTCAACTTATGATTCTGTAATACATCTGAAAGGAGAGCATACTCTCCTTGTGAAAATATTAAACATGCTTTGGGATCCAACTTGCAATACTTAACACAAAGAATCTCATCTGCCATTGGCACCTAAAAATTATATTCCCTATCTTCCACTATCTTAAAAATTATATTCCCTGACTTTGCCATTGCTTAAAACATCTGTGGCCATTCTTAACAGTTATTATATTTCTCCATCCTTGACACTATTGTACAGTCTACTTAAACTACTTAATGTAGTTTAATAACACTCATGAGGTTCTATAAATATGTTAAGTTCTATAAATTTGCTAACCATTGTGTAAAGAAACTTCTCTTGTCCATCTTTATATTTTTCAAAGCCCCTGCAATTCCTCATATTTGCAGTTGTTCATGACCTTTAGTATAAATTTATGTTCACACTTTTATTTTCATTTATGATTGTAAAAGTTTAATTGTATTTATTTTCTTTCCATGATAAAATCTACTTATAAATCACAATCTCCTTTCCTTCCAAAGAAATTTTAGATCATGAAAGGAGGAGTCTACCCTCATATAAGACATAACATATCACCTTCCTTTGGACCAGAGAATGTGTTTTTCTGTTAAATAATATATACTAACTCTGCATGCTCCATGTGCTGCTGAAATAAACAACAAAAACAATCAACAAGCCAGCACATGCTCACGGGCCAAAAGAGGTTGAATGTGACCGTATTCATAAAACACAGATCATGGACATAGTTACCCAGGAGAGGACATGATTTCCACGGATGTAGGACAGGCTGCAAAAGAAGTCCATGTCCTTGAGATGACATCTGCACAAGGAATGAAAGCTAAATTCACCTGGTTAACATAAAGCCTTTTTTTTTGTTTCCTTGTTTTGACCTTTATATAAATAATGACTTTGGAGCAATATTGCAAAATCACATGGCATTTGATTTATATAGCTCTTATTGCTTAGCTTGGCAGTATGGTGATAAGTGAAACTTCTATTCACTTGAATACATCCCTGTATTTACTGTACTATTATATAAAAACAACTAAAACTTCTTCAAACTTCAGGAAGGGACCCCTTTTAATGAACACACAGCTAATAATTTAATGAATACACACATAAGATATACCTCAAGTTAAACTATTCATCACAGTATACTGACCTGGGATGAGTGTCATTTGAAAGGTTCAAGATGCCGTTTCACCCCAACTCGGGAAGGCATCCACTGAATTTTGGTGGTGGCAGTAGTTTCAATGATTGTTAAAGCCTGTCCTGCACCAGCATTAACCACATTTGCTGGAGCTGCATTTTGAAGAAAATATGATGATTGAAACAGAAATGGAGAATAAGATGTCTAATATAGTACGTTCAAAATAATGAACTATATTTTTCTCATGATTTTTAAAGATAATCTTGGTTTATAAGAAGAACTGGATAATCAGTGGATCTTCTGGTTCTCAGGGGCTTTTGTTTCGATTGTCTTCTCCCAACCTGTGGTGGCATTTTTGTTACCAACTTCTAAACACCAAATCCTCAAGATTAAAATGCTATCATCTTCCTAGCAGAAGTTATGCTGCAATTACCCCTGGAGTAACTAGATGAATGGTTTTGGATGAGTAACTAAAAACAAAACATGGAAGACCACACTTTCGTCATCTCTTGCCTTCTCGAAACATTCTCTAACAGCTCTCTGTGGTCACTGTCCCAACACCAACCCATTGCCTCTGTTGTTTATGTTAATTCTGAACAATCCTCTCAAAAATACAACTCTCATTGCATTTCTATCCATGTACAGCTCCCCCATGTCTTCCCATCACCTGAGGGTTCCCCATGAGTCAGGTGGTCCACTGTAATTGCAGGGCCCTGAAAAGTGGAAGAGAGAGGCAAGAGAGAGAGGCAGTGCAATACGATGAGAGAAGGACTCAGTTTGCTGTTCCTAGCTTTAGAGATGGAGGAAAGAGCCATGAGGCAAGGGATATGATGACCTTTGGACAAAGCCAAGAAACAGATTCTCTTCTAGAGTCTCAGAGAAGAAACCCAGCCCTACCCAACACCTTGCTTTTGGCTCATTGAAACCTGTGTCATATTACCCAACTAAACTGGAGTTTGTTCACCCAACACATGCAAGCCAAACATCTACATAGAGGTGTGCAGGAGTAGAAAGGAGGGTGTTTATTTTTAGGGTACTGGACAAGGAGAACCAGGCAACTCATGCTTAAGACCTAACCAACCCCATGCCTTGTAAACAAGGGTTCCTAAGGCCAGGGGAAATTTTCAAGAAAGTAGAAATTATAGGCAAAATTGCAAATCAATACTTAAGAGGCAAAATTACAAATCAATACCAAACATTGGTTTGGCCTAAAAAGGCAGGATATCTTGAAGTTGAATCTTACAGGTAATAGGTGGATTTAACGCTTTTCTGATTTTCAACTGGTTAAGGAAAAGAAGCTTTGCTTTAAAGCGTGGGGTCAGCAGAAAAGAATGTTAGCTCTGGCTTGTGGGTATGACTTCCTCCAGGCCCCTAAGGAAGCAATTTCGAAGAGAACAGTGGTGAGCGTTCAGTCCTCAGTCTCCCTTTATCTGAGGTCTCTTTGCCAGCAGATACTTTTGGTGGGGGTCCATGTAACTCAAGGATATATGTTAAGCTGTTACCTCTGGTTTCTACTGGAAACCAAACATCTCATGGCTCTCCTTTCCTTGGCTGTTGTTTTAGAGGTCTGTTACCTTCTTGCTTATGAAGTCACCCTTTTACTCATTTACTTCTTGGGGCCAGCTAGGTGCCTGGAATTTCCCTTGAAGGAATTCAAGATTTTTCTTTATTTTTATGCTTGTGGAAAGGGGGTGCTGACCCCTAAAACAGGTCCCTGCTCCACCTCAGGCAGACATTGGTAATAGAAGTCCGATGCACATGGCTTTGCATTCATTTTTACCGGCAATATCCATCATACTGACAATGGATTTTTCTGTAGCTTGTTGCTCTTCTGCATTAGACTAGCAATTTCCATAAGGGCAGAGACTTTATTCTATTTCCCACTGTAACCCAGTACACAGCACACAGCCCATGGCACAGTCTGTTCGTAGAATGATACTAGGGTCTTTATAATCTCTTACTTATTAAACAATTTATCTTAATTTATATATTTTTTATTTTTTTAGAGAGAGGATCTTGCTCTTTTACCCATGCAGGAGTGCAGTGGCACAATCCCAGCTAACTATAGCTTCTAACTCCTGGGCTCAAGTGATTCTCCTGCCTCAGCCTCCCAAGTACTATGTTAATTAATGTAAAAAAGTAAACATCACGGCTTAGACTAAAGCATGAAATGATTAAAATGAGAGGATATTAGTTCAAAGTGTGGGGAGGAGGGACAGTTCTTAATTGACTTCTACCATTTCCCAGGATTTGATGTTGTCCGGTTCATTTTAATCCACTGACATAGAAGAGAGACAGGCTCCTGTACTGCATCAGGCTGGTAGGGCAGGGCAGGGCTGCCATTACCTTGGAAAAATAGATTGCAATGAAGGATAACCATGGTAGAATGAGGGTATGGTCCAGAATCAACCAGAAACTCTTCTCACTGGAGAGTCACAAACCAGAACTTGGGGAGTGAGGAGGGGGAGTAACTAAAAACACAAGGAGGAGAGTGGGCATCTCAGACCCTGATCAGCATCCCCGAAACTGCAGGTGTCAGTTGGTTCTCTGCAAGGCATACATCAATCTTCCCTCCTGAGATGGGGGCTACGTGATGATGTCTATATGTTTCTATCACATTGACTCAAGATTTCTTTAGGCAAATAACTATGAAAAAGTCATCTGACAATTCCAAAAGAAAATGCATGAGGTGACTAGGGAGTGGCACCAGGAAGAGTTATTGTTGCGCTACACAGACAATTCAGGGCTGGCAGAAAGTGTATTATAGACAGGCAGGGTGGTTCCAGGATGGGAATTAAAAGGGCACCCGCTAAATCTGTCAGCAGGCACTTTCAAGATGTAGCACCAAAGAATTATATCAGAAAGGTCACTCAGAGAAATACGAGTGTCACAAAGTTAAGTACATCAAGAGAAGATCAGATAATAGGAAATATCTTTTTTCAAAGCTGAAACGATATATTGCAAAAATGGTAAAGTGAAGCGCACGGCGGATATAAAGGGAAATCAAGACGCTGGGAAAAAATAAAATAGAAGCGTAATACAATAGAAGTGAAGCTGTAGAAATCATAAAAGAAATGCTTGGAAACAACAGTGAAACTTATTGAATAAAGCAAAATTTATTCAGAACATTCAGATGGCAAGATTCAGAAAAATAACCCATGGATTGGCATTCTGGCTGATTGCAAGATGCTGTGAAGAATACATTTTTAAAAAAAATTGTCACATGTTCTCATAGAACACTGTATGAATAATTTAACAGGAATGCCACGATTTATGAAAAGAGTATTATCAGTGAAATGTTAATGCCAGTCTTCAGAATTTGTTTTTTTAGGTGATAGTTTGGTTCTAACCAACATAATTATTTCTCTTTGTCACTCCCATGCCAAAAATGGAATAGAAAAATCTGAGGAGAGCTTTCCGATGTGAGCTGCATCTATGATATATTATCTCTATATGACTTAGAACCTGCATTACCTGCTAATTGAGCTATTCCTGAAGCATCACCCGATTGATCAGCCTCCAGCTGTGTCTCGTGCACTTTTCCACGGCCCTCAGTAATGTGATTTCCTTGTTGCCCAAGGTGTGTGTGTGTGTTTGTTTTCATGCACATCATTTCAGTGGGAAATCACTACTGTAACCACCAGCATTTCTTGAAGGAGAAAAATGAAAACGGTTCTGCAAACGGTTCTGCACTCACTATAAGTGACATGCCCTTTAGTCACCTGTAAGGAGGGCAGATGCGTACTAGTTAGATGCAGTCCTGTGAATGTTCACAGAGGCCACTGTCCAGTGGTGAGGTGCACTCTGAGTTGGGTTTTCGTCGTCTCCACTAACAGTACAGCAATCTGCATAGGTGACTGCCTATCACCCAACCTGGAAAACTGCTCACGGTCGTCACAGCAGAAACACACGTTCTTTGTCGCACATCACAAAGCGAAGCCTGAAATCAGATGGTAGACTCCTGCATGAAAGATTTCATCTTTGCAACCCTTTGAAAGCGTGGTCAGTACTTTACGTTCTGTTACATCACACTCAAGGCCTGCGGAGAGGGAGCTCCTTCCCCTGGTGTTGGAGCCTGTGGCATGTGACATTGGGCCACTTGGTTCATTCTTCTGCAACCTTTTGCCCCGAGCTAATCTGTGCTTTATCCACTGATGCAAAGATAATTCAATTTATGGAATGTTATGCAAGCACATTGAACTTTATGGTACTCTTAAAATCAGCTGCTGTATTTGTAAAGGAAACTCACGCAATGGAGGAAATTGCTTATAATATTGAGTTGCTGATACTGTACTTTTAAAAATTGATATGTAGGTAAGCTTTATAGTTCTAACACCTCATACTGTTAGACATTTTTCTAAGATAAAACCAGTTCTTTCTGTCTTCTAAACAAACAAACAAAAAAAGATTGTTAAAGGCAGACACACCATTCAGGTTCCACAAAGATGCATGCTCTTAGATTAATAAATGGCACCATGCTTCCTCCAAACTACCCTCTCCTGTGTTCTGAAGAGGTTATTTGCAGATGGAATTCATAGTGATCTGAAAATAAATGTCTTACAAACATTACTTAATTTTATTTTATTTTATTTTTTTTC
>NW_016816648.1:1845746-1944060 GCF_001698545.2 Rhinopithecus bieti
AATAAGTATGTTCATTTCACTTTCAAGACAAGAATAAAAGTCTAGGAAAGTAATGCAAAGTATTGCAACATGATATAGCAGGCATAAAATACATTAATGGGCCTTGAATATTATATATTAATTTATGAATTTCATTTTACACAATTCTATAATGAAGATCACAGAACTGAAATAATCGTGTTAGATAAAATGTAACCAGCCAACAGTTTTTCTGTTTTGTGTATTTTTTAACAAAAAGGAGTTGAAAAATTAATATTTCAGAAATGAGCTTACACATTCAATCATAAAACAAGCTTCAAGAGAATTTCTTTTTTTATTTTTTTGAGACAGAATCTTGCTCTGCTGCCCAGGCTGGAATGCACTGGCCGGATCTCAGCTCACTGCAAGCTCCGCCTCCCGGGTTTAGGCCATTCCCTCGCCTCAGCCTCCCGAGGAGCTGGGACTACAGGCGCCCGCCACCTCGCCCGGCTAATTTTTTGTATTTTTTTAGTAGAGACGGGGTTTCACCATGTTAGCCAGGATGGTCTCGATCTCCTGACCTCGTGATCCGCCCATCTCGGCCTCCCAAAGTGCTGGGATTACAGGCTTGAGCCACCGTGCCCGGCCACTTAATTTTATTAATATGCTTGAACCATGTACTTTTTCATTTACCATAAAAATAAAATGGAACAGCTATAATGTGATTATATATTCAAGTACTAATGGGTATGTTAAATATATGAGTTCCAACAAAATCCATAATTTATTGAGGTTTAGAAATTGTGCATTGTGAACAGGTTAAGTGTCACTTTTATGATTATGATGCGTCTTTTGGTAGTGAGGTTACGGTGATTTTCTGGTTCCTATACGCGCCAGCATAGAAAAGAGTAGTCTGGTTTTCTTTTAAAGAAGAAACACAGAATTTCAGCAGATAAAGAAACATTGAGAAAATAATTGATGAGTCTTGCAAGGTCTGCAATAGTACAAAATAATTATACACAGCTTTTATCACAGATGTAGCTTGCATTATAAATCCTTTCCTAATATATAAATCATTCATTTGTAATGTTTGGAGTCATGTTTCCTTATTCTTCATTAAAATACACCCGTGTGGAAGACAGAGGGCTCCAGCACTTATTCTCTGAAATGACTAGCTATTTCACCAGGAAGAGCATGCATCTATCCCCACAGGGGAAACAAGAAAGAACTATACAAACTCTATCACTGCCACAGTGACAAGAAAAGAAATCCTCTTTTATGGTCTCATTCGTTCCATTAAGCATATTGAGGTCAATCATCTGTTAGACTGGCAATGGCCCACTCAATACCCACAGAGGACCCTGTGTGACCTACCTTGTCAGGACTAAGCTACCATGCAGCAGCAGCCCTCTCCTCCCCAGTCCTTCCATCAGTCATCCCCTCCACAGTTGTCCAACAAGACCTGACAAGCACCAGCAGCAGGGCTGACACCCACCAAGAGCCATCGTGAATATTGTCATGCTATCATTATTGCCCAGAGACCCTCAGCACCACCCCATCAGGCCTCCCATTCCTGTGGACCCCCAGGCGGCAGGGGGACACATCCAGGCTGATTCTGCCACTACTGGGATGCTCATCTTTTCCCCGCTCCAGCAGCTACTGCCCCTTCCCACCTCTCAAAGCTTCTACGGGGCCAAGAATCTTACGTATGTTCAACTTCTCCGCACTTCCCTGCACCTCTTACTCTGATTGGCATTTGTCAATTCCGGAGGACACTGTTGGTTTTGGAGCCCTATCGGAGATGGCTGTTTTTATCATTTGGCAGATGAGGGAACGTATCACTGAGGGGAAAAGGTCTTCTGCTGTTTATTACCACTTTGGGACTATTTATCTTCCAGTCTCTCTGAAAACCCCCAGCTTTGCTGAAGTGAGTGCTTCAGACTCCACCATGCAGTGGACACAGACAAGCCTCCAGGTGTGCTCCTCACTCTGCCATGGGAAACACTTACAATGATAGTTAATGTTCTGTGTCTACTAATTAGGGCAGGGGTGCCCAGGTTCAACCTTATGTCTAGGTGCCTGTGAGGCTTTTCTGGATGAGACTGGCATGGAATCCCTGGACTCAGTAAGGCAGGCTGCCCTCCCCAGTGTGGGCTGGCCCCATCCAATCCATTGAGAGCTCGAGTAGATCTAAAGGCAAAGGAAGGAGGAATTTGTCCCCCTTTTCTTCTACCTTACTGCTTCAAGAGGATCATCCCACCTCATCTTCTTCCGTCAGACCGGGAGATGTACCACCAGCTCCCTTTGATCTCAGGTCCTTGGATTCTAACTGAATCTCACCCCCAGCATCCCTGGGCCTCCAGCTTGCAGAGGTGGATCCCAGGACTTCTCAGCTTCCATAATCACAGGAGCTAGTTCCTCTTGACCCATCTCTCCCTCCCTCTCTCTCCTCCTGCCTCTCTTTCTCTCTTTCTCTGTATTGGTGCAGAAATAGAAATCGATGTGGATGTAGACATAGACATAGGTAGATATAGATGTAGATAGCAGTATAGATATCGGTTTCTTATCTGCTTTGTTTTTCTGGAGAATCTCAATATATCAATTATGTATCTTTCCCGATTCTTAACACTTTTTATAATTTGACCCCATTTTATCATCTTAATAGTTCCATGTTGCAGATGAGAGAATGTATCACTGAGGGGAGAAAGTCTTCTGTTCTTTATTCCAGCTTGGGGACTATTTCTTTTCCAGTCTCCCTGAAAACCCCCAGCTTTGCTGAAGTGAGTGCTTCTAATTCCACCATGCAATGCCCTAATTGCAGACACAGGCAGGCCTCCTGGGCTTGCTCATCACTCTCCGGGGTTGTCAGCCTCAGTTGGCTTCTTCCTGTTCTCACCACCAATCACTGCAAGATGTAAACAGCCACGTGGAAGACAAGGCCAACATCAGGCTCTTGGGCTTGTGTCTCATCACGGCCCACAGTCACTTCCTCTAGCCCTCACCGCCTCCCGTGGTCATATTTCTGGATGATGTCACCATTGATAACTAAACCTCATCTAAATTTTGAATATAAACATTCCACTTTTGCTCAACACCTTCTATCTTACTAAGCAATCCTTTTGTCCAACTAGGACCTCCAATCTACTGATCCTCTGGCACAAAAGAAAAGAAAATCTCATCAAAAATTTGTAATTTACAAAATGAATTACATTCTTAAGATTTAAAATAAATTACATTTTATGATTTAAAATGAAGCAAATGAACATCAAGCCAGGGGCAATTCCTTCCCCTTACACACTTCTACTGTCTGTGAAGTTCCCACTTGTACACCCCGTGCTTCTCCCAGGTCAACAGTGAATTTAGTTTCTTGAGTAAGCTTTCAAAGTTTCTCTCTGTGTATTCTAGCAATCACAAAGAAATGTTCTTAATGTCTCATTTTTATTTAAAAGATAGAAATACTATGCACTCTATTCTTAAGCTCCCTTTTTTATTTAAAAATAAATCAAGATAGTTCCATGTGGCCAGGTGTGGTGGCTCATGCCTGTAATCCCAGCACTTTGGGAGGCTGAGGTAGGTGGATCGCCTTAGGTCAAGCATTCAAGACCAGCCTAGTCAATGTGGCGAAACCACATCTCTACTAAAAATACAAAAATTAGACGGGTGTGGTGGCACATATCTGTAATCCCAGCTACTCAGGAGGCTGAGGTAGGAGAATCTCTTGAACCCAGGAGGCAGAGGTTGCAGTGAGCTGAGCTTATGCCACTGCACTCCAGCCTGGGTGACAGAGTGAGACTCTGTCTCAAAAAACAAAACAAAACAACACAAAACAAAAAAGATATTACATGAAAGCATGTAAAAAGCTTTCTGTATTAGCCATTTTTAAGTGTAGAGTTTAGTAGTGCTAAATATATTCACATTGTGCAATAGATTTCTAACACTTTCTTTCACCTTGCAAACCTAGAACTCTATACTCATTAAACAACTCCCAACACTCTCCTCTTCTGGCCACTGGCAACCAACATTTTACTTTCTGCTTCTGCGAGTTTAACTATTTTAGATAACTCACACAAGTGGAATTATCCAGGACTTGTCTTCATGGGACTGGTTTATTTCACTTAAAATACTGTCTTCAAGGATTATCCATGTTGTAACATGTAACAGGGTTCCATTCATTTTAAAGGCTGAGTAATAGTTCATTGTTTACATATACTACACTTTATTTATGCATCAATGGACATGCAGGTTGCTTCCACTTCCTGAGTGTTATGAATAATGCTGCAATCAACATGGTTATGCAAATATCTCTGCGAGTCCCTGCTTTCAATCCCTTTTTATATGTGGACATTCTTCATTTTATTTATTGAGGAATCTTTGTACTGTTTTCCATAGAAGCTGCACCATTTTACCCTCCCACAAACAGTGGACAGGGGTTCCAGCTTCACCCAATCTTTGCCCACACTTGTTACTTTCTGGAGATTTTGGATTATTTTTCCTGGTAGTGGCCTCCCTAATTTGTGTGAGGTGTTCTCTCCTTGTGGTTCTGATTTGCACTGCCTGAGTGGTGGGCGCTGTTGAGTACCTTGTCATGTGCTTGCTGGAATGGTGTCTAACTTTGGAGAAATCTCTGTTCAAGTCCTTTATACATTTTCAAATCAGGCTATGGGTTTATTTGTTGTTGAGTTGTATGTTTGTTTTTTATTCTGTTTTTTATCCCTTATCAGATATATATTTTGCAAATATTTTTCCTCTTGCAATAAGTTGTCTTTTCAATCTATTTTTTGTTCACTTTGGTCACCAAAGTTTTTAGGTTTGTTGTAGTCCTATTTCTCTATTTTTACTTTTTTTTATTTTTTATTTTTTTTGCCTGTACTTTTAGTGTTACATCCAAGAAAACATTGCCAAATAGAGTATCATGAAGTTTTCCCCCTATATTTTTTTCTAGGACTTTTGTAGTTTTAGGTCTTATATTTATTACTTTAATTCATTTTGAGTTCATTTTTGTACATGCTTGAAGTATCTAACTTCATTGTTCTGCATGTGGATATCCAGTTTTCTCAACACTATCTTTTCTACATCATGTCATCTTGGCACCCTTGTAAAAAATTATTTAACATTATACAGGAGAGTTGAATTCTGGGCTGTTTATTCTTTTCTATTCAGTCTGTCTTCCCGACAGGACCACACTGCTTTGATTACTATAGTTGTGTGATATACTTTAAAATCAAGAAGTGTATGGCCTTTAGATTTGTTCCTCTTTTTCAATATTGTTTTGGCTATTCAGAGTTGCTTGAGATTCCATATGAATTTTAGAATTTTTATTTTCTGAAAAAAAAGGTCATTGAAATTTTGATAGAGATTGCATTGAATCTCTAAATTGCTTTGGGTGATACGGGCATTTTAACATTAAGTCTTCCAATTCATAAACATGGATGTTCTTGCATTTATTTGTGTTCTGTGCTTTTTAAAAAATTCTGTTTTATGCAGGTGTTGATTTATCTAAACAGGAATTTAATTAACATATGAATCTTTGTATTAGATTGGTTCAATTTTGCTATTGAAAAAATGCTGTGGTAAATAACTACTAACACACATGGTTTTATAGTCATGCAAATTTGTGTCTAGGAAAATTCTAAAAGTGGAATTTCTGAGTAAAATTTATAGGTTTTAAATTGTTTTCTATTTTATTTATTATTTTTTATTATTTCCATAGGTTTTTGGGGGAACAAGTGGTGTTTGTTTACCTGAATAAGTTCTTTAGTGGTGGTTTCTGAGATTTGGTGTAGCAATCACCTGAGCAGTATACACTGTATCCAATTCGTAGTCTTTTATCCCTCACCCCGTCCCACCCACTTAGCACAAGCACAAGCTAAGTACTCTTCTCTCTATTGCAAATAGTCTTTCTAGTTTGACCTTTATCTCAACTTTATTTATCATTATTATTTTGTTGTTGTTGTTGGTTTGCACAGATTTTAGCTTTTGCAGTCATATTTAGCGCCATTTTCTTTTACGGTCTCTCGGTTTTAGTCAGGCAGTCTTTCCTTTCTCCAAGGTTATAAAGGAATTTGGCTGTGTCTTCCAGTTCTTTGATGACTTAGCTTTTATAATTAAATATTGGAACCAGATTTTTCCTGGGGCGTGGTGTGAAGACTGAGTCCAAGATTACTATTTCCATAACTCAAATCAGCTGCCCCATCACCACTTATTGAAAAGATCATCTTTACCCTCTTATTTTAATTGCCATATTAGTTGTCCTCCGAAGTCCTAATACATTTCAGTGTATTTATTTCGTTCTATCTCTTCATGTGCCAATATCACGCTATTTTAATAATAATAATTTTGTTGTGTGTTTCATCTTCCATTGTTTTTCTTTTTAGAGTATTCCTTAATCTTATCTTCAACGTGAGCCTTGGGATCAACTGGTCTTATTTCTCCTAAAATATCTGTTGATATCTTTTTATTGGCATTATATGAAATGTGTTAAATGAATTACAGGCATTTCATATAGCTTTAGTTTTGAGTTTTCTTATTCAAGAACTCGGTACTTCTTTTCATATATTCAGTTCATTTTTGTGCTCTTCAATGACTTTTGAAAGTCTACTTCAAGCAAATGTGGCTTATTTCATCTTCAATTTATTCCAAATCATCTTATATTTAGGGTTTGTTATTTTACATCAAGAATTTAACTGCATCAGAGCTATTTATGCATGTTAATTAATTTTCTACACTGCACAACTTTTGAATTGTAATATTGTTTGCAGCAGTGTTTAGTTGATTCCCTTAATTTTTTCAAGAAGCTCTATTATCATATAGTAATAGTTATCTTTTCTAAGTTGTACATCTCTGTTTTATTATAATCTCATTAGCTATTGTTAAATGATGTTGATGATAATAAGAATGATGATCATCAAATAAATTATTTCATGCACAAATATATCAGCAATCTCACTGGATAAATGCAAGTGCAATATCGTAAGTGAAAAACGAGTAAACATAGTTAAAAAGCACTATAAAATAATCATTTAATAATCAAATAGAGCTTATTTGATACCAGGACAGTTTATCTTTAGGAACTCTATTGATCTAATTCATAATATTAAAATATTTAAAGAAAAAAATTTGTAATCATTTGCATAGGTGCAGACAGGCATTCGGAAACATTCAACAACCATTCATCCTGTTAGAAAAAGTAGTAAATCGAGAACAGGTGACCATGTTCTAACTGATAAAATGTGTCTACCTCTATTCCGAAGGCAGGATTACACTCAACAGTGAAACACAAGAACTATTGCAAATTCTCATGTTTAACTTGTGCTCTATTAGATGGGCAATTTTAGTGACCATTCCATGATCACATAAACCAGATATCTTCTCTATTTTCAGGCCATAGCATTTGTTCTATACAAAGCCAGTTTCCTTTATTAATTATATTACTAAATTATATTAAGTAATATATTATATTAATTAATAAGTATATATTATATTACTATATTAATATATTATATTAATTGATATATTATAAATTAATATATTATATATAGATATATTATATTAATTATATTACTTAAAACTGATCTGTCATGGATGTAGATAAATGAATTGAAGTGATCACAACTGAAGTTGCTTCTATTTCTTCTTGCAGTCCCTGAAGTTTCCGCTTCGTGAATATAGTTATTAAGCTATTTCATGTGTAGAGTTCAGAGCTGCTACATCTTATTGGTCAACAGTTCATTTTTATGTTATAATTTCTTTTTTTTAAATTTTGGTCTTGTTTAATGGTTGTAGCTAAATGACTACTTGTTTTGTCTGATAGAAAGATTGTGTTCCCTGCTTTGCTTCTCTTTGCTAGCCTAGCTTTGCCTATTCATCAGTTTTCTCATCTTTATAGAATCACATTGTTTTAGTAATGTCCCATGTACTAACCTAAATTTGCAATTTACTTTGCAACTGAATTTTAAAATGTGCTTATTTACATTTCCTGAAATGAGAAATAGGTTTGTCTCGGCTTTACCACCTTATTTTATGTATGTTCTATGTTCATAGAAGTTTTAAAAGTCTTTAATTTATGTTGTTTTCTTACTGCATTTTTTGTGCATAGTTTTCTGACATTTAAGAAAGTTTGTATTTCTGTTGTTGTAGTGATAATTTATAATTGTAACTTTATATAGTACCTTTCATCCTTTCATTACTTAGGCAGTTTCTAATAGTCCCCCCTCAAAGCAAAAGTTACCATTTCCCTTTCTCTTCATTGTCCTCTATGCATCAATTTTAGTCAATAATGTTACTTTTTCAGCATTATCATTATTGTTTTAAATATCTTTATGATATTCTTAAGGTGTATACTATGCATAACATTAATCGTTTTCTCTCTTCTTGCAATCTTTGCTAGTAGCCTCCTTGTGAAACATCTCATTCTGTTCAGCCTCCCTGATTAGTGATTGTAGTCTTTGCTTCATACATTCTAGGTTGACCGATGATTTTTGAAGGTGTAATTTCCATAATCATTTCTTGATTGGCTGAAATTTCTTATCTGGTAGTTTATGTAAGCATTCAGAAAAAAAAAATTTCTTAGTTTTTGTGTGCAAAACACAATAATTTTGTCAAGCTAGATCTCAATTTTAGGTCAATTTTCCTGGCCTCAAAATGTGCACTTTGAAAACATAATTTTAAATCTCATTTCACAAAACAAGTTTTGTAGATGGCACATATACAGGAGGTCATCTCGTTCTCTGTGGCAGAATAAGGGAAATACTTCAGATTTTGTAAAGTCTGGAAAGTCCCTTCTTCCAGCAAGGAAAATTTGCTTTTGTTTCATTGTTTTATCTTGTAATTTTGGAGACTTCACTTACGGCTATATTGGATCTCCATATAAAATTTACAATTGGCTATTGCTTTCAACAAAACTGTCTGCAGGGATTTGATTAGAATTGTTTCAAATTTGTAACTTGGGGAAATTGACATCTTAACAAAATTCAGATTTCCAATTCATAAACACTCTGTTTTTAATTTAGTCGTTATCTGATTTTTCTGTCCAAAGTTTATAATTTTCATCATACAAATCTTAAACAAATTGTCTTAGATCTAGACATAAGTATTTCAAGTTTTCTTGGTGTTATTACAAGTTGTGTATGTTTTAAATTACTATCCAATTGTGGATTGCTAGTGTACAAAAATGCAATTGATTTTTGTATATTGACTTTTGATGCAGCAATATTGTTGAACTCATGTATTATATCAGGGAGTGCTTTTTTTTGTGTATGCTTTGAACATTCGACACCAATGACCATATAGTTTATGTACAGACAATTTTCTTTCTTTCAACATTCTGTGTTTCTCATGGTTTTTCTTTTCTAGTTTCATTGTACTAGAGTCCTTCACTATGATATTGTGGTAAGCAGAGTAACGCTCCCAACCCTCAGAAAGAAAAAGATGTTCACACCCTCATCCCCAGAACTTGTAAATATGTGAGTGGTAAAAGTGACTGCAGGAGTGTATAGGAATATGGACAATAGGATTATCCTCGAGTCAATGAGATTATTCTGAGTTATCCATATGGACCTAATTTAATCTCATGAGTTCTTAAAAATGAGAAGTCCTTTCAGATAGGATGACACAAGTGAGAAGGATGAGCAAAGAGAAGAGATCCAGCAGGTGAGGGGGAGTTGGCTCACCATTGATAGCTTTGAGCATGGAGCAAGAAGGATCGGAACCCTGGAGTGTGGGAATGGCCCACCGTGCACAGCCAGTGAGAAAACGGGAGCTCGATCCTGCACCTGAATTCTGCCAAGTCATGGAATGAGCAACAAATGCATTATCTTCTATGACTTTCAGTGAGAAGCACAGCCTGGTGACACTTCTATTGCAGCGCAGTAGGAAGTATGTCAAACTTTCGACCCACAGACATATAAAATAATAAACATACGTTGCTTCAAGCCACTAACTTTGTGGTAATTTTCTTGCAGTAGCAACAGAAAATTAATTCAGATATTGAATAGGAGTGGTGGGAGAGAACACCTTTGCTTTCTTCTCAATCCTAGGGGTCTTACTGCGTTAATGTGCTGTCTTTCACCATTCATACGGTATTAACTGTGCGTATTTTTTTTTTTTTTTTTTTTTTTGTAGATGACCCTTGTGAGGTCAAGTTAATGTTCTTTTTCAGCTAGTTTCCTGAGTTTTTATCAGGAATAACTGTTGGATTTTGTCCATTTTTTTCTACCTCCATGGAAGTGATTATATAGGTTTTCTCCTCTAACATCTTGACATAGAAAATTACATTGCTTGATTTACAAATGTTGAAAATATGACTCATACTCAATTATGACTTCTCATTTTTATCTATTGGTTGATTTTATTTGCTTTTATTATGTTAAATATTTTTTTGACCATGTTTATGAGGGTTGTTAGTCTGTATTTTTCTTTTCTTGTAATACTTTCATTTAGTTTTAATACTAGTGCAATATTGGACTCATAAAATAATTTGAGAAGTTTTCACTATCTTGTATTTTCTGGAAGAGGTTCTATAGAATTGATATTATGTCTTCATGAAATGTTTGATAGAATTTGCCAGTAAAGACATGTGGGTCCAGAGTTTTATTTGTGGGACTATTTTAAAATAAGTTTAATTTCTTTAATAGAATTATACTACTCTGGGAATTTATTTCTTCTTGAATGAGCTTTGCCAGTTTGTATCATTCACAAAATTTAGGCCATCACTTCTTTTGCATATGTTTACAAATATTTTCTTATTATCTTTTTTATATCTGCAGAATCTCTAGTGATGTCACTTCTCTCACTTCTAATATTAATAATTTGATCTTTTTTTCCTGATAAGTCTGGTTAAAAGTTAATGAATTTTGCTGACCTTTCAAAAGTAATCTGCTTTGATTCCATTGAATGTTTTCCCCTTTGTTTTCTGTTTTCAATTCTATTGATTTTTGCTGCTATATTTATTATTTTTTCTTTACGCTTATAAAGAATTTAGTTTAAATTTTCTTTTTCTGTCTAATTTTTTAAGGTGAAAGTTCTAGCAATTGACTTGAGACCTTTCTTATTTTTGACTTGTGTTTAATGCTATACGTTTTCCTCAAAGTACTATTTTATCTGCATCCTATACATTTTTTATGACATGCTTTCAATGTAATTTATTTTTAAAGATTTTCCAATTTCCCTTAGGATTGCTTTTTTGACACAGAAGTTATTTAGAAGTATGTTGCTTATTTTCCAAATTTTGTGGCATTATTCAGGTATCTGATATGGATTTCTAATTTAATTCATTGTGGTCAGAGAATGCACTGCAAAATCTGAGCTATTTAATCTGTATTTTTTTAGATGGCTACCCAGTTTTCTCAATTGTATTTAATGAACAATCTGTTTTTCCCACTAATTAAACATGACAGTATTATCATACATATATATCTCATATATTATTGAATCACATAAATAAGAAAATGGCAATGTTTAATGAACATATTTAATTCACAGCTTAGCTTTTCATGTGGACTATATTCCCCAAAAAACATCCATTATGGACAAAAAACCATGAAAATTCTGTGAGCATCTTCAATTTGCCATATCCTTTTGAATCAAGCTGCAGAATTGTTCAGGCATTTGGTTACATTCTTTTAAATAATTTTTTTTTCACAAAGTTTACTTGGCTAACATATTTTTAGGTATTCTGGGTTCTTTTATTCAGTAAGAATTCAAAATTTTTAAGTAACTTGAAGAGGATATTGTTTGTGATCTTGACTTGCAGGATTACGAATGTCAAGATCATGAAGATACTGTTGATTTAAAATTGCACATGTTACTACGATTTATGCTAAGCTCAGACAGAATGTTCAAGTAATACTTTACGATCCAAGGACAATGATTTTTTTTAAAATAAATTCCTAATCATTTATTTTTTAAAGTGCTTGACAAGGCAAGTCAGTGATACACAAAAAGCACCAGAACATCTCTACCTGCCCTAGGGGAAGAGAGGCAGGAATGCAAATCAGAGGGAAGGTGACACCCAGAGCCTCTAAGCACAGGCATATCTATATCTGGATCTGGATCTACTCCTTCCCTATCTACGTCTATCTATAGTTCTACACAAAGGCTACAAAGCAGCCCTCTGAAATGAATTCTCATTGAAAGAATGAGAAAAAAGAATGAGAAAAAGCTTCCCAGAGAAAGTGCTATCACATTCATAACAGCTCAAGGGGCCTTCGAGAATCTACCTTAAGAGAGAAATCCAAGCTTCTGACAGAATGAAGAAAAGAGACTGTGAGTGAAAAATCAGTTTATTGTCAATTGAACTGTTCCTTCCACAAAGTAGGCGTATAAAATGAAGAAAGCTTTGCCCAGAGAGGAGTGTGCTTCTCAGGACACTTAATGTTTATTAGAGGATCCATTTAAGGAAGTGAATAAATAGAAAGGTAAAGCAAAACAGGGCAGAGATTCACGGATGCCTTTTCTTAGTAAAAAATCTCCAAGTAACAAGTAGATCCTTTGGGTTGTTCTTTGGAAGGCTGCATTTATTTCTGAAAGAGTGTTTCCTACAGCTTTTTTCATCATTGACATACATTTTTGAATATGTAAATATATATGTGTGTGTATGTGTATACACACAAAGATGCATATACATAATTTTTTTTTTTAATTCAGGAAAGCATCTTTGCCCATAGATGACATTTTATATTGACAGTGCTTTCCAGAATATCTCCTCATTGGCAATCAGGATCCCATATTTATGGAAGAAATATTTTCTTTACCTACCTCAAGGCATGACTATCTTGCATCTTTGCAAACTGCCCAGGGCAGAGTACTCTGGTGCTATCTGTTAACACCAGAAGGTTCTGAATTACATATTTTATGTTAAGATGCAAAACAGTGTCACCTAGGGGCCTCAGATCTTTGAGGAAAATGGTATTTTGTAATGAGTGTGTCTTTTCCTTCATCAAGTCACTTTTCTGAGCATAAAAAGATGTTAATTTTTTGACCCTTCTTCCATAGTCATATTAAGAGGAATTTGCCATAAAGGATTTATTGGCTGTAGTTAAAGTGAAATGCACGCATGAATTAAATGCTAATAGAATGAAAAGTGTTTGCTGTGAATTTCTTTATAATTAATATCTAAATATATTACAGGTAGCAGGGGGTTTATTTTATCTATTATTTTGACTTAAAGTGGGCATATTAGTGACTAGCTTCCTGATTGGGCTTAACTGTTCTTCCAGTCCTTCTTCTCAGAGAGAGAGTAGGAAGGCAGTAGGAGCAAACTGCTGTTTTTATCCAAAGAAGGCATCTACCAGTCTCCGGATAGTCACAATTTTACTATTTTATTCTAAATATAATATCACTAGTGCAAACAAAAAAATTATCGAGTAGGGGGACTATAAAAAAGCCACAAATGACAGTTACTTCTGACTGTCAATCCACATGTTTAATGAGAAACTCTGCCGGATTTAATGAATCCTGGTCCTTCAATCTGGCATCATTTTAAACATAACCTGCCTCTGCAACTCAGTGGTGTCAGTTTTTGGCCTCCACTGTGGCCGCTGGATGTACCTCTAATGGAAGGAGGTTTTATTGTGAACTATTAAACATATATAAGAAATCACTACTAATTTACTCAGACGGAGAGGGCAAGGAAGCAAGTGTGTCTATGTGTGTGTATGTGTGTGTGTGCACCTGCAGAGAGAGAGAGAGAGACAGACAGACAGAGAGAATGTGTGCATAATGGAGTTACAGAGGCAGGACAATGTTTAATCAGGACTGGAAATGCCCTGTGTGTGCATTAGTACAGGGAGCAAAAACAAAAAGACAGAAAAAATTGCATTCTGTGTCACCAGTGCAATTCAATATCAAAGCCTAATTGGGTCATGCTTGCAGGTAAAGCCAGCGTGCTGCCTGCCGCCATGCTAAGAGACCACTTTAGTCCCTCCCTGCACGTGTGAGTTTAGCCTGGCACATGCTCACGCTCCAGTTTTATTTAAAATGCGTTCTTTTTCTGTCTCGTGCTTGTGGCTTGGTAAGCTGGAAGGAGGAAAAAGACCCCATTTCCCCTGAAATCAGTGGAACTTGCTAGATCAGGGCTATTCTTTTCCTTAATGGTGTGAAGGGAAACCCAGCCATCCCTTCCACGTCCCGGCTTCCGTGGGCTGAACCTGACCCAGAATCAGATGAAAAGTGGGAATCGAATGCCTTCCGTCTCAATCACTACTTAATAAAGCGATTAAAGAAAGGGAGATGAAGGAGAGAAAAATGTGTATCCCCCCTACCTGGAGTTATCTTACTCTCAACGTTAAAGAGGAAAAGAGGACATTACATTGGATTTCCCCCTATTTCTTCTCCCCACTTCCTTCTCTCTCTTCCACTCTTCTTTGCCATTGTTGTTTGCGTTATTTTTTTTTTAAGGCTCCAAGAGACAGACCTTCACGGTTTCTCTGCGGTCCCAAGACCTCAGTCTGGCAGAACCAAGGAGAAAGAATGCAGGTTGTGTCGTGCAGTCAAAACTGACCGAAGCAAGTCATTCAGACAAGTCGACCCCAAGCGCTGGACGACTCTAATGACTGGATTTAGTGGCAGGCGAACAATGGAGCCCTCAAGGAGGTAACAATAAATCCACAAAAGGTCGAAGTACCCCTCCACATGCAAAACTTCCTGCGGGACGGACGGTGTGCCTGCAGCCCAGGCTGGCCTCAGGTCTGTGACAATGCTGCCACCTGCTGCTCCAGGCCTCTCTCTCCAGGAGACGAGGAGGCTCCGGGCACCTTGTCTCCAGCTGAGGCTGAGGGAGCACGCCTTTGTTTAGGGCCTCTGGTCTCGGCCTGTGTCAGCGCTTGCAGGGCAGTTGGAGCTCTCTCTGTAGGGAGGACTGGTTTCAGAGGACTCCTGCTTTCCCCAGTTGTGTCAGTTCAGGTGTAAACCCGACATGCAATAGGATCCGGCGTGGTGTCCACACTCATTAGACACATGGCATCGTTTCCAAAGGTACGTGCAAGGCGGACACCCTTGGTCTCACGGGCATGTCATGCTGGGGTTTAGCTCCTGGGCAGCGTACCTACAGTCTCTGCCCTGTCGCTGAGCAATTAAACAAGTGTTAGAAACAAAATGCCGAGGCGGCTGGCATTTTCCGTCTCAGCAAGACGGAAGAAAAACTTCTGGGAGTTTCACTCTTGTTGTCTCGTGCTGAGGCCATGTGGCTGTAAATAATGAGACGTTGTGTAATTGTGTTGTCTGTCAAAATGTGTCTGATAGATTAGCCCGTGAGCACGGGTGGAAGTTAAGACTGCTTCCCCGATGTATAATTTGTGGGCAAGGCGCTCTTTGACTAACTTTTCCTTAAGAACAAATATTCCTTCTCTTATAGCATCATTAGATTATTCATACAGCATTCCCTCGCTTCCTCTCATCACCCACTTGGTTTAAAATGTTCAGGTTTGCTATCAACGAAGTGAGAATCTCCTGAAAAATGATGATCTTCAACTACTTTGTCATTTTTCAGAGTCATGTTTGGAAAAAGTGGTTCTTCAATATGCACATTTTTTTTTTAACCACTGTATTTAGGGTCATAATTATGTCTCTGTTTGGTACAGAACAAATAAAGTTGATATTCCTTGTAGTCTGTGAATGAAAAAGAACATTTGGATAATCTTCCCAATTTACCAATTTAGGACTGGCTTCACCCTCACTACAGGGTGATTTATCTGCCTATCATGAGGGTAACAGAGTGGGGAGGAAAGCCTGCGGAGGGGATGGGTAATGAGGGGTAGACAGAGGCTAAGCAGGAGGCAGGGAGAAGCCAGGCAAGAGAAGAAAACCTGAAAATATCAGCAGAGGCCAGGAGAGGGGGGCTTCTGTTTCCCCTAACCTCCAAAGAAATAGTGCTGAACTCACAGTGAAGTAAATGTAAAGTCAGACCGAAGAGTTCAGGCACTTTGATGGGATTAACTATGAAAAGACAAGGCTTAAAAATCACCATCGCTCCAGTAAGTCAATTGCAGGGAAATCGTCCCATAACCCCTTCCAACAAGGATGGAGCATTTCACCAGGTACTGGTCTTCCCTTGGGGAGCTCCCCAGCGTGAGAAAGAAAATGTCCTATGAAACCGGATTCTGAAAACATTGCAAATAGGAAATTGGCATGTGGTCTCTGCTTAAAGTGAGCGCTGTGAAACGGGTTATTTTAAGAAATATATGTTTATTGTATTAAGGGGACATTTGATACAAACTGGAGGATCTCAAATTCATTATACTTCTTGTAAATCAAAAGTGTCATTATTACCTTGGATATCTGCTGGGAAGGAAGTTTAGCGATGGTTTTTATGTTAGCCATAAAATACACTTATTCTCGTCTTTATCTCACTTCCAAACTTTGCAATACGTGGTGGATTTAATTACAGTGAATATGTCAAAATATCCCAAATTCCCAAAAATTACCCCCGTCTATGGTCTACAGTCTCTGACTCATAATATAACCTCTTTAATCTTGTCTGTAATCTCCTGTCTTTGCAATAATGTAATGACCTTCTCCCCAGTGGACACACACATACTTTTGCACACTGCTAATCAAACATTTTAAGTCTAAAACACATAAAATCTAATGTAGTTATCATCATGTCTAAGGTATTTAGCTGCAAGTCGATTCCCCAGCATGGCTACAGCCACAGTGTACATATACTTTCCTATTTGTTGTTAGGAGATTGGTCACCGGCCATGTCACCATTAGTTGCAGTGGGTACCTGGCCAGGAAAAACAAGTTTGCACCTGACTCAGCTCACAGGAAGGAGTCTGAAAAATAGGGCAAAGGCAAAGCTCTTTAGGGAAAAATTATGAGAAATTACTGCAAAGCGTCATCAACTTTCATTGAATGGAAGCACTTGTGCTCACTTGGCATTTCACGTCAATAGGTAAATGGGTTTTTCCTTTGTTTCCCGATGTCAGCAAATATCAAGCCCCAGTTGATATTTACTTTATTCCCAGGGGTCAGACTGTCAGATAGTTATCCTCTATAATCAAGTGTGGAGCCAAGTGTATAGAAAGGGAAATGATACTGATGGCCCCTAGCAGGCCACAGCGATTCACTCAGATCCCAGCACACTGTCTGCTGAGAGCTCCCCTAGCAGATTTAACGTGTGAAGCTTCCAACTCCTTAGATAATTCAGATTCTAGCATGTACTAGGATTTACATTCATCATTTATTTATTTTCCAGTAGGCCTTCTGCAATGTAAATCTATACGGTCCATTCACTTTCACCTAAAATAATACCCTGTTATGAGTCTTCTACCAGGTCCTCTAGCAACGCATGTGTTCCTTCAGAATTCACAGCATCAAAGCGGAGGTGTCTCCACTTAATCTAACCGAGTTTTTTGTGTATTTCTTCACTTGTTCCCCTAAGTTTTCCTACTCATTAAGATTCAGCTCTTTTATTGTTTTCCAGGTATTTTTTTTTCTCAGAGCTCCTGTTTAGAATTCCCCAAAAGCATTATGTAAGCCAGACAAAATGTGATTCATTATTATCTATGCTTCTTTCTATTCTTTCTCATAAATCAGTCCTTTCAGCCCCTCTACCACTTTTGCTCTCTTTGTGCTTTCGAGTTTGCTGACATCAACATCATTTGTATAATGAAGTGCGCCTACTCCGTGTGGGTCTATGTGGGTGATGGACATGGGATGTCCTAACATGGGAACACTAAGCAGGGCTTTGTGAGGTCACACACAGGAACACACATACACAGGCGCACACACACTCATTCCAGCAGTCCAATCAGTGTAAAGACCTGTCTTGTTTTAACCCTCGCTACAGATACAGGCCCCTGCACTTCAGCTTGATGCCAGAGGGTATACCCATAAACCTGCTTGACTTGGAAATCAAAGAGAGGTAAGAAGAGTTCAGATTTTCCCCTGCTGAGGTAGAAGGCTTGCCAAGAGACAAGACTGGACTCATAAGGTCTGCAACCGGCTTTATCTAGTTAATAGCAGCCTTTGACATCACAAAACATGCTATTTCCTTGTGTTCATGTCCTTAAGAGGAGCCACGGTGAAAGCAAACATTAAAGATTTTAATCTAACAAAAATGTGGAGTGAAAGTAAGACATTTTACACCTGCTCTCTGCACGACTATTTCAGGAGGAGGTCGGTCGCTGATCTTGAAACTGTTATTAATCCATGTTTTCCATCTGTGTGTGTTTCTGATTTCTCATCTGCATCTGCGGTTATGAAATGTCCTTCAGTGTTGTCTTCCTGAAATACGTTCTCTTTCACATTGCACTGCCCGTTTTCACAAGTCATCTCGGACTAGGGAGTCCTCAGAGAAAGCCAGGTTTGGTTCGGCTGTTTCCTCTCCGGTGTATACGACACTTGGGAAAAAGACAGTTTGAGGGTAAATTTGCCTCATCGTTACAGATACCTCATGAATATTAAGTCTGCAAAACAAGTTCTCTCTTTAATTCAACACTTCCAAAATGAGCAAAGAATTACAATGCCCTGCAGTAAAAGGCCACTTAATTGCATTTGGCCAATATTTATTTCATGCCCACTGTGTAAGACACATTGAACTAGAGAGCATAAAAATTGGTAAATTACCATCTCTTAACTAAATAATCCTGTGGTCTCATAACAGAAATAGGGTACGATGAAAGTACAAATAACACTTTTAATAAAAATAATAATGAGATTTTTTAATGATTAAAGTTATTCTCCAAGAACACTTTAAACACAGTGTTTAAATTGTTTCTATTTATTGAGCTTCTACTACAATGAAGACAATATGGTAATTCTAGGGTTAGAGACACATGAGCAACAAACACACACACACACACACACACACACACCCTGCCCCCAACTCACAAACAGTAGAAAGCATGTGATATTAAACAATTGCATCATTTAATTCTGGCAACAAATTTAATTCTTGCAACAACCCGGGCATAATAATCCCCCATTACATGTGAGAGCACTCAGTATAATCATACGGAGTTGATCTGCTCCCAGCCACACGGAAGATCCAGGGCCATCCTTCAGGTACCAGGGGTTAAGATTTGGCGATGAGAGCTAGAATGTCTGGTTCCACCTCCAGTTCCACAACATGAAAGCTGCATGACACTGAGCAGGTTACTCAATATCTCTGCCTGAGTTTCCCCGCACTGTAAAGGTTTGTTGTGAGAAGTGAATTAATCCTCATCTTGATCTACCTAGGGAGATCTAGTATACAAGAAATTCCTCTGTCATCTTTACTTTTATTATAATTAAAAATTGAGACAACTTCAGTGCTTGATCACTGATTTATTTGGTAGAAGAAACTTTTCCTCCTTTCTACTTTTCTTCTATTCTTCCTTCCTTCCTTCCTTCTCTGTTTCTTTTGCTGTAGTGGTGAGGGTTGTTGTTCTCTTCCTCCCCCTTCTCCTCTTCTTCCTCCTTCTCTTCCTCTTCCTCTCCCCCCTACTCCTTCTCTTCCTTCTTCTTTGGAGTAACTGACAGTGTGCATAATTATTCACCTCTTGCAACAGCAGAATTAAGTGACAAATATGCTGCTTACTTTCATTAACTCTTACTCAAAATTGTTAATAATTTGGTTTCCAGGGAAAAAAATGACAAAATTTTAAGATAGAAGTGGTTCAAAAGTGCACTACTTCACCACGCTTTCTTTTCTTTCTTTTTTTTTTTTTTAACACTTTTTTTTCAATGTGTGCGCTAAGACAGTAGAACTCTCCCAGTGGCAGTCCATCTGATTTGTAAACCACAGCAAGTAAATCATTGACTTCAGAAATACATTACTTTAAAAAGATGGCTAAAATGCCTTCAATTGTTTTCCTTTACAGATTTTGGCAGAGAAAAATCTGAGTCACCTAATGTTAGATTACAGCAAAGACAGCAAGAATGGTATTTGTTTAGAAAAACTCTCAGAATCATTGTGAACCATTCAGGCAGCACAGCAGCTTCTGGAGGTGAAGGCTGATCAGACATGGGCTGAGTTTCCAAGTTCTCATGGGCACATGTGCTTTCCTGTGCTTAGACTTCTCTCCTCCAGGCTCCAACAGTCTCAGGGGAACCAGCGCTCAGGTGAGAGTGACTCCTTCTCCCACAGACTCCTTGCAGCACACACAGACATCTCCAGTGATTCCTAAGAAAGGTTAAATTTATAAGAACCTAGTCACCATTTTCTATTTTTTACACATTTTATAAAATTGAGTGTGATTTTGGAACACAAGCAAACGTTCAAAAGATCATACTACTAGAAACATTATCATTCTGCCACCCATTTAGCTCAGAATCTTTGATTTAGGTGAATTATTTTACATAAAACCTACAATTTTATCAATTGAATTTAACAATTGTGAAAGTAATCCCATACTATACTCACCATAAGAAACATAATCACTAATAGTTATTTTAAAAATTGTGGGATCTAATTTTTCCCTCCACACATTTTACTTGTAATAATGTAATCTCAGTATAGCACATCGGGGCTAATTAATTAGAACAGTTCACTGTGGAATACAGTTGCCTGTTAATGAAAATGCTTGATTTCAGAAATGATCACTTATTCAATGACATATGAGAATTGTAATATAACACAAAATTTATATTTATAATAATATAACAATTACCTGATTTCATCATTTAAAGATATTTTATACAAGTGATTCCTAATAGAAAATAATAATTTAATTGTTAAAACATAAATCAAGAAAGAAAACATTGTAAAGTCAACAGCGACCTAATTAATGTCAGTGTTTTCAATACAATGTGTTATTAAGGGAACTGAGCACACTAAAATAATACATAGTATACATAAGATGGCATGATTTTAAAAATTGACAATTTATGACATAATATTTACTCAAAAACTCAATTGAATGCCTCTTTATATATTAAAATATATGTAGATCCCTAATTTTAAATGCTGTTTATAAAATTTATAGTCAATTATCTATTATCTAAATAAATGCAAAGAGAAAATATCAAGTTACAGCACAGTTAATAATTTCCATTTATTTTATATAATTTGAATATTGTACCTCTATAAAATTTGTCATAACTNTAAAAATTGACAATTTATGACATAATATTTACTCAAAAACTCAATTGAATGCCTCTTTATATATTAAAATATATGTAGATCCCTAATTTTAAATGCTGTTTATAAAATTTATAGTCAATTATCTATTATCTAAATAAATGCAAAGAGAAAATATCAAGTTACAGCACAGTTAATAATTTCCATTTATTTTATATAATTTGAATATTGTACCTCTATAAAAATTTGTCATAACTTTCTATTCAAAATTTTTATTTAACAAGTAGAGATTTTATTACAAAACATTTAACTTATGTTAATTCCTCTTTTTGTGTTAAATTTTAAAACTGCATAAGAAATTAAAATAAAACTCAAAGAATTTCTATTTGTGTCATTCCATCAAATGTTGACAATTTTGACTCTCCTCAAAGTAAGAAGAGGAATCCTCTGAACTAATGTCACTGCCAAAACTTACAGTAGATAACGCAAAATTGAAAAGGACTTGTAAAGAGATTTATATTACACCAAAATATTATACAGCTCCTTTTCATATTTTTTTCCTAACTAGTTCAACAACTGGGCTTATTAAAAAAGCTAGCCTGGTTATTGGATAACTTTGCTTTAAAAGGTTATTAGAATAACCTGCTAATTAAAAAGCACAAATCAAACTCCTATAAAAAGTCTAAATGGAGAAGGGCTCAGCTAATTGGAGGTTCTTTCATATTAGTGTGAGAGTCCTGGAGTGCCTAGATTGCATTTTGAATGGTGTCATTATGCTGGCCCAGTGTGGTCATATTGGGAGCCGTGTTCCCAGACAGCCTCCCAGGATCTGTATATGGAGCTGCAGTCAGCATGAGGGGTGACACAGGCAACTCAATGCCCTTATTGCAAAGTCCCGAATTCAAATATTAGCATATACAGCGGACAATCAAAAATAGCATTGTGTTCAGCCATCTTAACAGGAATGAGATTTGGAGCAAAATTGGTAAGAATAAAATGGAGATGACGAAAGGGTGTTTTTAACTCAAAAGAAAGAGCCCCCACCCTTCCTGAAAGTGATGTGCTCAGAAAGAGACAGATCGTAATGAGAAGAGAAAAGGCACCTGGCATTTGCATCGCCCCTCCACCTGGAGCCCTGACTGGAGAGGGTGTAATTAGAGCGCTCTGTGTGCAGGGAACAAAGGCCTGTCAGGACGAAGAAAAGCCCCAAGCTAAGCAAAACCCCGACTAGTTACATCTTTCAATTTCTTCTCACTGCCTTGAAAAGAGGAACTATAAGAAAACAGTTGTGGGGTGGATTTTTCTAATGTTTGGAAAGGAAAGATTCATTTTCTGCTAATATTCTTACAGAGAGTAATTGCATCTTTTCAAGGCCAGAGAACAACTCAACGTTCACTGGGCCAACTAACTGTGGGAATAGGATCAGGATGGTCAATCCTGATGCAGCACGCCCTCTCTTTCTCTTAGTCATGCTAATTTTTTTCAAAATATTGAGTATTGGATTGATTAATTTGTCCTGTGAGGTTGCCGGGTTTTGTTTCTTCCTGGATCAGCAACACAAAATTGAGACGACATGTATGTCAGAGATAGATGGCGGCAGGAGCCTCTCTGCCATGTCTTTCTTTTAATGCTTCAAATTCCAGGACGAGGAGAAATTGCAGTGACTCATAGGGGATGCATTTTCAAAACGAAACTTAGCTTGCTTGCTCCAATAACTTTAAATGATAGCAAAGTGTGCTTCTCCAGCAATGCTGCCATCTCTTCTATGTGTGTGCTCAGAGTCTCTCTAAATTCATCTTCATTCTCACATCTCTCAAGGCAAAATCCCGTGTCCACAAAGTATGTAGACATTCCTGCTGGGATTGAATACCTAGATTCCTCGTTGTAGTACATTTCATCAGGAAACGCTTATTTTTAGGGAACAAGACAAGGTTGTTAGACCTAAAAACTGACATCACAGGTCAACAATTTGGGGGACAATTTGTCATCACGTGTAATAGTATAAATAATTTGATCAACGAGACCATATATTTATACTATGATCTAGATTCACTGCCCACCCAAAGCAATGACCAAGTGACCATATTCTAAACAGAAATTTGTCCCCTGGGCATTTCAAACTGTCATAAATGAGAAATAATATGCAACGGGGCCTCGAGAACTTGAAAAACCATGAACCCCTAGTGGGCCACCACAAGTTAATACTCAGTTTTATCATGTTTGTCTTTTAAAAATCCCACGTTTCTGAAATGGGGAATTCTTACTTGTTTCCATCACACCATTCTCATTTGGTTTCAGGAGCAAAGACTATTATGAAAGAGAAAACAAAATACAAAAACATAATGGTGAGTGTTATTTACATACTTTAGTAACATAATTTTCACATTTTGACCAATACACTACACTTCTATATGCATGCATAAATTTCTTTGGCAATACCCCTAGGTGGCAGGGTCATATTACAATACTTTAGTTTGGAAGACACTGGGTACCCTAACCTGGAGAGAAAGAGAAAGAGCATGTGTGAAACAAATTTCTAGAATCCTTAATCTTAAATTTGGACGTCTCCAAAAATAAGCAGCATAAAAGAGGTTGGTAGTTGTTCGTAGGCAGTTTTCATCACCAATATAGAACCATGGAATGTGCTTGAGTGTTCAAAATTGTAATAATAAGAACATGTTTTTCTTTTGTATTGAAGTGGGAAGAAATGTGGTCTCAAAGCCAGTTTCCTCCATGAGCCATCAAAAAGTCATTTACTGGATTATAAGTTCTTTCGGAAATACTTCGTATCATTTGTTAAGACTGATTAAACGAAACCCAACAGAACAACATCCAGGACGTAGTATATGACCATGGTTAAATGACTTTAAGCTTTGCCAAAATAAATTTATAGAACATATCATGAAACCACTATTTATTTACGATATGGGATGAATCCTCTTAAACTCTGCTTTTATAAACCGGCACAATCATTTGAGAAATCAGCTCACACAAAGAAACTCAAAACATTTGGGAATTTGACATAGTGATTACATTTTATAAATTGATCCTGAGGAAATTATATTAAATATAACAACAACAATAACCCATGTTAGTGCTGATATACATCTAAAATTATAATTTGTTAATGAAAATAACCACATGTGAAAGAATAGTACATAAACATAAAAGTATGTTTAAAATAATATTTAATAAACTGGGAAATAATAATTATAATATTAAGTGAAAATTTTGCACTCAAGTTGCAAAAATGTCAAATATGAAAATATATTGAAAATAAAAGAACAAGCATGAAATGTCCTAAAATATTTACAGGAGTTACTGCTAGGTAATAGAATTATGAATATTATTTTGCTAAACTGTTCAATATTTTAGATATTCTTCAGTAAGTTCATATTGCTTATATAATAATATAAATATGTTCATTCATGTAGTCCTTTGTTTTGTGCCCAAAATCAAAATTTTACATTTATATGGATAATAAGAAACATACATAAATAGACATATATATGTATGTATTAGGAGTAAGAAAATTTCTGGTTACTTCTATACCAGTATTCGGGCTAAAGCAGATCATTTAACTCATCTAGCCTGTTTTTTTTATTTGTTTGTTTTTTATTTGTTTGTTTTTATTTAAAAAAACTAACTAGAATGATGGTAAGACAAGGTGATCCTTAAGAACATAAAATTTAAAATGTAGAGATTAACAGTAGGGTTCAACTTAAATCTATAATGAAAGTGGCAGCCTGTAAAGTCTGAATCCCTATACACAGCACTCAAAGCTTCATATATGAGGACTGAGCATGGTGGCTTACACTCATAATCCCAGCACTTTGGGAGGCTACCGCAGGCAGATCACCTGAAGTCAGAAGTTCAAGAACACCTTGGTCAACATGGCAGAGCCCTGTCTCTACTAAAAATACAAACGACAACAACAACAACTAACCAGACCTGATGGGAGATGCCTGTAGTCCCAGCTACTAGGGAGGCTGAGGCAGGAGAACTGCTTGAACCCAGGAGGCGGAGGTTGCAGTGAGTGACAGAGCAAAACTCTGTCAAAAAAAAGAAAAAAGGAAAACAAAAAACTTCATATACGGGGTGTTTCATGTAGGTACATATTTCTCACTTGCATTAACTCACTGAGCCACTTACTCTTGCTTAAATAGATTGCATGCACCATAGTGACTATTCATGAACAAAAATACATTTGAATTTTCATACATTTGCAAAATGTCATAAACTATATTTTCCTTGCAGTGACGGATACCATTTTGATGTCATGTTTACTCATGTTTTAGGGAAGTATTTAATAAGTGCCACCTATGTGGCCATATTATACTCAATGTGGAAGATGTAACTGAGGAAAGGTCAGATATGGCCCTGTCCTCAGGGAGCTTCCTCCCAATCTTGGCATAGCAGCAGCTAAAGGCTGTTGACGTACAGGGGCTCAGCAACTCTCTGGGCAGATGGAGGAGCACCATATGCCTTTATTGAGCAGATGGTGTCCATAATTAGGGATGAAAGATGGGTTGGGATTCGCCCTGTGAAGCTGGAGGAAATAATGCCACCAGCAGAGAACAATGTGCAGGTGAGTTTACGCGTGCAAGGGGAAGGCACTACACACTCTTGGTTCCCTCGCCATCCTAGGAGGGTGACTAGGTTACCTTCCTTGGAGAGCTATGTTGAGGATTAAATGGGATAATAGCAGAAAATCACCTGAAACAATTCCTGGCACAAAGGGACATGCAGGCTATGTCAGTAATGCTAGCAAAGGAGAGGAAGGCAAGGAGGAGCCATGTAGAGGCATGTCAGCCCCAGCACGTGACTTACTAAAGATGCTAGAGTAAGTTACTGAACTGGAACAAGACTGGAGGAAGGTGGGCTGGATAGGGGACACTTGCTGTAAGCTGGTGAGAGGCGATGGTGACCAGGCCAGTACTTTGCAAGTGGCTCCCAGGATGCTGATGGTGAGAAATGGGAAATCTAAGAAAAGTGCAGAAAGCAAAGTCAGCAGCACTGTGGACTGATGGAATCTGTGGGGAGAGGAAGGAATCAATCCAGGATGGCTGCTACTTCTCTGGCTTGGGAAGCAGCCCTGAAACAATGGCAATGCAGTGAGACCCCAGGTGGAGAACTGTCGAGGAGGGCACAGCCTTGGTTCCAAATGTGGGATGTGTCAGGTTCCTAGGTCAGGCACCAGTGGGGACAGCCAGCAGCCTGTTAGGTAAATGAGGAGGCATCTCAGGGGGAGACAGAGGTTTGGGGTGCATCATTAAGGAAAGGGAGATAAAGCCACAGGCATCCTTGAGATAAACAGGAGTGACCCAGAATACGATTTGAGGAACAAGAACTTTTGTGGGACAGGAGTCAGAGCTGCAGGCACGCACAGTGAGCAGGAGGCCACAGATGCTCAGGACTAAGTTGGGGCAGCTGAAGAGGCACAGAGAAAAGGGAAGAAAAGGTTAGAGGAAGAAAGAGGCCAGATGAGTTAGCTAATGAGTAGTCATCCATGGATGACTCAAAAGGAGACTCCAATAGGACAATTTCACACACCAGTGGAGGCTGAGAGGAGAGTGGGAGATAAAGGCATCTCTAAGCCCTATCTAAACCTATGTCTAAGTCTAGGTCTGTGTCTATAACTAGATCGCTGTCTATGTTTGATCTGTATTGATGTCAGCTATATGCATGTCTACATCTACATAAAAGGATGAAAACAGATTCCTAATGGGTTTCTCAGGGTAAATAAATGCTTCAGTCCAGATGACAGATGCAATGCCATCACTGATGTTATTTCTACTTGTGTTTTTCCTCTGCCATTGATTCTATTTCCCTTTTCCTGTCCTCTGTTTCTAGTTTGGATTCAAACTTGTCCCCCAAGCCAGAGAGTGGAGCTTCATGTTCCCCCCATTTCAGAACAGCTTCATTCCTGGCTCCATCCTCATTTCCTAACTTTATTCTTATCCGACTCAGAGTTTCTCGTTATTTGAAATGTACTTTAACTGCAACATGGATGCATTTTAAAATCACCTTTCATAGACCTTTTACAAGGAAGGACTCATAACTAAAGGAGTTAGTAATATTAGCTGATCAGCCCAAAATGCACAACAGGTCCAACACAAAAAACACTTTATTTCTCTCTCAGAAAAAATCCAAACCAGGCGATCCTAGCTAGCAGCAGGCTGTTCTCCTAGCAGCAATCCAGAGACTCTTCACCTTCAGCTTGTGGGCTCCAAGCTTGTTGGGCTGTCCCTCCACAGAAGGAGAGCCCCCGGGGGCCGCCTGTGCAAGGTTGTATGAGCCAGGTGTGGGTGCAGCAGGTGCGGCTTCCCCTCGCATCCAACCAGCTGGAACTCAGTCCAGAAGCTGCATGGATGCCAGGGCAGGCCAGCCATGGACCCAGGCAGGAAGACAGGAGGTTGGTGGCAGCTGGTGGGGCCTCCAAGGGTTCTTCACTCTGCATTCTCAGCCATAGCATCTCAATGTCCCTTCACCAGGAAGGCGATGCCACTGGAGACAGAGAGGAAAAGAGTCATGGAAATAGTTTCTTCCATCAAAGTTCTTCCTCAAAGCTTTTATTTTTTCATTTTTCTTTTCTGATCCAACTGTAGTATTATTTTATCTCTGTTTCAGAGATGGGCGCAATATTTCTCTCAACTTCAACAGCACAGAACATATCGACTCCTGGGTCCTACTGATGGGGCTTGCTTCCCGGCTCCACTTCTTAAGTGTTGTGACCGTATTTGTTCCACTCAGCCTCAAGCCTTCCGTTGTGAATGGGAGGCAGTGGGAGTGCCTGGCTCATAAAACTGCGGATCCACCCGAGAATCAGGAAGGCGAGGCTATGTCTGAGACCAGGCTAAAGATACCAGAAACCTTTCCTATTAAATTTAAACACTGAACAATGATATAATCAAAGCTTACACAATGACCAAGCCAAGAAATAAAAGAATAAAGGAGTGGTGAAGGCAAAGGCAGCCCTGGAGGTGGGAAAGACCTGTTTTCCACTAAATGAGGAGCAGCTCCCCCATGACAGCAGGCAGTGGCGAGGTGAAACGCCATTCTCCCCCAAGAGGTGGTGAGGGCTCCAGACCCTCAGGACCAGCAAAGGCAGTGAGTGATTCATTCCATAAATCCATGCATGGCGGATTTAAAAAGGGAATATTTTGGAGTCAAATGTTGAGATTATCTGAGCCCTTCATTCAACGTTGCAATGCAATGTTTGAGAAGGTACGTGGAGGCTGTTTTTTGAGCAGAATGCCTGGAGAGCTGGATGACCTTCAATTGCTATTGGTTGAAAGCATAATATTTGTATATCATTTTAAGTATTTCTACACTTTTCCGAAATGAAATCTAAAAGTCACATTGTACATACAAACATACGATGAAATATTGAAAATCATACCTGCTTCTTAGATGCGAAGGTTACATTTCATTAAGACGGTAAGTCAGGGGCGGTGGCTCACGGCTATAATCACAGCAATTTGGGAGGCCGAGGCGGGTGGATCACCTGAGGTTGGGAGTTCGATACCAGCCTGACCAACATGGAGAAACCCTGTCTCTATACTAAAAACACAAAATTAGTCAGGTGTGGTGGCGCACGCCTATAATCCTAGCTACTCAGAAGGCCGAAGCAGGAGAATCACTTGAACCTGGGAGGCTGAGGTTGCAGTGAGCCAAGATCATGTCATTGCACTCTAGCTTGGGCAACAAGAATGAAACTCCATCTCAAAAAAAAAAAAAAAAAAAAGGATAGCAAGTCAGCCCATATTTCTATACTTTCCTGAAACGAAATTTAAAAGTCATGTTGTATATATAAATATGCAATGAAATATTGAAAATGTCTTAAGATGCTATTGAATATATGAATTAGATTGGGAAGGTTTGGTTTTTTTGAAAAACAATTGACACACAAAACAAAGATTTACTCACTAGTTTCTAAATTATTCTTACAAATCAACAAGGAGAATCCTACACATCAATAACATCAAAAGAAAATGAGTAGTCAGTTCACAAGAGGAAAAATAAATACACAAATTAGTCAGGCATTTATGAAAAGATGTTGGGCCTCACAGGTAATTAAACAAATGTAAATTCAAACAAGGAGGTAGGTTTTGCTTCTCATGTTGGCAGAGGTTAAAAAACACCATGGTAATGTTAAAGATACACGTTTTCATTCAACAGTATTTATAGAAAGCCAATGTATTCTGGGCAGCGTATAAGTCCTGGAGATACCTGCTTGCATTTATCAGAAATGAGTGCAGACATGTTTCTAATGGGGATCCAAATCCATATAGCTTTATGGAGCAAAGTCTCAGAGATATGAAACGTGAAAAACCTAAGGCTGAAAAATTGTCCTTTGGGAAATGTATTGCAAAGAATGTCATCACAACATTGGTTAAAATATAAGCAATCATAGTCATAGTAAATATGCATTGATAAATGATTTGCTAATTAAATTGTGTTACACCTCAGAATGCAAACATACGCACTTCATTATAGTGAAGAGATAATTTTTTTAAAATTATGAAAAGGTATATGTGACACATTATGAAATAAATATATGTTAGACAAGCCCACAGGTGAACAATCCTTTTTGTAGGTACATATGTGTATAGACTATGGGGTGCGGCAAACACAAAACATTGAGAGTAGACACTTCAGAGAGGTACACTTTTGTTTTGCTTTTATTTTCTTCTTTACTTGTATAACATAAAAACAAAAATAAAAGCATGCTTTCCTATTTATAAAATTTCTCTTACCTTGCTCATGGTAAAGTATGATGAGAAGTGCTTCCAAACACAGAAGTTTTATAAATAGGAAAGGCATGCTTTAATTTGGAAGAAACAAAATAAAAATGAAAAATTTGTTTCCCTTTTATTTGCCCAGCTTGATGGTTGTAAGCCCATGGAGATGAGACGTCTGTGTGTAACACACACATTTAATTTTGCTGACGGTGCCTGTGGGTCTGTAGCTGGTGCCCAAACAACCTCCCAGGACTGTGTGATTCTCACCTTTGTGGGGAGGGTGATATGTCCTCTGATTAAATAATAGTAACCAGCAAAACTCCAGCTCTGTATTGTATTGTATTGTATTGTATTGTATTGTATTGTATTGTATTGTATTGTATTGTATTGCATTGTATTGCATTGTATTGCATTGTATTTTTCAAGACTGAGTCTTGCTGTGTCACCCAGGCTGGAATTCTGTGGTGTGATCTCGGTTCACTGCAACCTCTGCCTCCAGGGTTCAAGTGATTCTCCTTCTTCAGCCTCCCGAGTAGCTGGGATTACAGGTGGCTGCCATCATGCTTGGCTAATTTTTGTATTTTTAGTAGAGATGGGGTTTCACCATGTTGGCCAAGCTGGTCTGGAACTCCTGATCTCAAGTGATCCACCTGCCTCGGCCTCCCACAGTGCTGGGATTACAGGTGTGAGCCACCTTGCCCAGCCAGCTCCATATTTTAATCGTTTGAATATACATTTTCAAATCATGGAGGAAAAGAGTCATGAACTCTCAAAAGCAGAGCTCAGTCACACGAAGTCTTGACGTAGAAGTTTAGAGGTAAAAGAGAAAACATATCCACACCAGAGAGAAATCCACAGTTCTCCATCATGGCCTCTACATACTCCCTGAGAACTGAGAGAGGTCTGATGCGTTCTAATCTGAGAATTTCATTCCAACAACTGAAAACACGCATGGAAACAGCATGAGGAAAGGCTTCTGAGATGTGGGACCTCAGCTGCATGGGGCTTCAATGTCCACAGCATTCAACGTGCAATCGAAAACCTTTTTTAGTGAAAAAGCATGGACGTATCCTACATGCCATGATGTGTCTCCAAATGGGAAGTAGTTTAGATATCTGGTCAATTTGAGATACGTGTTTGAACTAAAAGTCCTCCAGAAAACAGGGTGTGGTAGTGCCAAACAATGCCAGGGCTTTAGGGAGACTCTCAGGGCAGCTAGGTAGTTTGCAATTACCTTTGAAGTAATTAGAATGTTTGCTTTACCTTGGCATTCCTTTCACTGTAATATTTCAATAGATTATAAATTTGTTCAAGGTTGTAGTCACGTTTACTTAACTAACAGAGTGGTCTTTAGAACGTAAAAAATGGCTCAGGGGGTCCCCATTTCAGTGCTGAAGAATTATTTGAAAATTAGCACGGAGTGTTCCTAAAAGGAAGACAGCTCCCCAAAGCTGCAGACCCACAGTTAGCATCCCTGTGCTCCTCGAAGGGACGCATGGGCTCCAGCTACAGCACAGTAGGGATTAATAAGATACTAAGTGCCCAGGCTCCCACCTCAGAGGGCTTCTGGTCAGGCTATTAATAGGCTTTAACCACATGGTTGAGGTTTGTCTGGGGACCTGGTACTTATCTCTCTATGCATGTTACTTAACGTCTCTTCTCTTTTTGTCAATAGAGCAATAGTAGCCATAATACAAATAAAAGTAATATTAATTTTTATTAATAGTATGATTATTTTAATCACGATAAAATCTACATTATGGGTCTGTGGTATAAGCGGTAGAGTTGACAACACATTTAATACACTTAGGAGAGAGCCTGGCTTACATAGGAAAAGTAAAATGAATAACTATTATTGTAGGTGAAAGCACTTTGTTACTTAAAATGCCATTACAATGTTCAAAAATAATTAGCAAAACCTTACTTTTAGACTGCCTCTCTCAAACAATCCAAGTCCTAGTCAAATGATCACAGTCTTCCTAGTTGCAGTTTGTTTAACTTGTAGGCATAATGTAAAGGGAAGATTAGCAGCAATCTACTTATAAATGGATAGAAAGTGATCTTTGCTATATTTTTATGTCTTGTTTCAAAATGTTTTCCAGTACTGAGTTTCGTGTTGAAGTTACACCCTCTCATGATGCCCCAAAACTTACTGAAAACTTGGGTGATAGGAATGGAAATTAAACAATCAAACCAGTTCAACCAGCAAAAAAAGTTTATGCAAAGCAAGACCAATGGCAGATCACCAGACTGTCAATCATGACTTTTCCTTTGTCTTTAAAAAGCTTCTTCTATAAATACTTTTCCCAAATGCTTTGATCACTTCATTTGGATAATGCTAATAAAACCGTTAACATTGACTGAGCATTACTAAACAGTAACACACGTTATTTATGCCACTCTTCACACAATCGTGTGAGACTGACGTATATTAGAATCTCAATAAATATCAAGGAACCAAGAATTAGCGAATTTAATTCTAAATTTTGTACATTCTACAGGTGATACGTGGGCTCCCTCGAAATGCAGCACTTCTCATTGTCTTGCTATATGACTTCTTTATGTTTTGACTTCGAATAAAAATCCTGAGGATTTTAATCTCAGCCTAGTCATTGTCAATCATTTTCCCTTAAATTTTTATACATTTTGTTACTATCGTGTAGAAAGAGGAATTTTGTGGAAGTAAACAAATTGTCACTTTGAGCCATAAGTCCCTTGAGTTTAAGAAAATTATTATTTAAGAGATACATTTTTAAATATTTCTAGATAGCTTTATAAATGTATAAGACCAGATTACCTATGAGAATATGGTAATTACTTTAACCTAAGGAAAATTGTGTATTAACCTACTGATTGGTCCTACACAAGTGATTATCAAGACATACGTTATTTTATCTATAAAGGAGGAAGTCTCAGAGTATCTTGATGATATCTTGGTTCCATTAGCCAAGATATCATTCATGCTAGAGAATATTTGGGCAGTCGATGGATTGTAAATGCAGCTCTCAGATGAAGTTTTAAAGGAGTGTCGTGCTTGTGGTTGTGGCACGGAAGCAAGCAGAACCTATCATTTTGCTGGTTTGTTATATTTTAAAACAGGAATGAGCAGCTTGGGTGTGACTGTGAGCCTCATCTAGAGTTATTCGTCTCTGCAGCCCCGCTGCTGTCTACAGCCGGTTGCTGGGACATGTCCCGGGTTTCCCTTGCTGACACAGAGGATGGGCCTTCCCGGGACTTGGGGCACTGAATGGCCTTGGCCTTGGTGATTGTGCTGGGGATAGAGGGCAGGGGTCCCCTCAACACTTCAATGTCACCCCCACCGCATGTCAATGAGCAGGAATGTCACACCCTCTTTTGAGAGGAAAAATAAAGCAGAACACTTCTAAAGCCACCCTGCGTCCCCATGAGGCGTGATAGGCCCTGACACAGCCCGGGGAAGGCTGGGCTATGCCGACTCCTTGCTATGGTGACCTTGAAAACACAATGGGAAATCTGGAGAGAAAAGCAATTTCATCTTTGAAATTACACATTGCTCTTCTCATTCATCTTGATAAGCACTTTTAAGGAATAATAATAAAAAAAAAAGAGGTGGGAATATTGCTGCCATAAGGGTTGCAGAGGCCTCCCTTCTGCAGAGTCAGTTTAAAGTAAATTTAGATGTTCAAAGATGCATTTGATTTATATTGTGCAACTAAATTGGCCACTTTACAAGGCTGAAAAGAAGAGAAAAAAAAAAAAACGTAGATGAAAATTTGTTTAAAACAAAATTATTTTGTATTCTATTTTTAAAATATAAACATTCTGACTGCAATGTTTATTTAAATAGAAAGTTTATCCTCTATTTTGTTCTTATACTTGCCATTGGGTTGATTTAGTGTGTGTGTGTGTGTGTGTGTGTGTGTGTGTGTGTGTGTGTGGTCTTTGCCCTGAGGGGAAAAATAACCCTACCAACTCACCAGTGTAATTATCAACTCCTTGAACTCACATAGCTTAGGTCTGTTTCAAACACGCACAAAATAATGCAACACCTTACACAAAATCTGCTCTCCTCCCTGTAGTCTGGACTGTTTCAGGGACCTGAAATAGCAGGTCCCTCGTTGGAATCCAGCACTGATAATACCCTTTCCCTGTTATCATGATTCCTCACTGAGAAAGGAGGTAAAAGCTGTGGTTTTAAACCCAAGAGGAGGCCATAGCAGGCAGACACTACGAACAAAGGCATGAAACAGGTTGTGTCCCAATTAGAAGACAACAGGGCAAGCCCTGAACTCATGCTGAACACAGTGAAAAGTCTGCAGCCCAGACCTGCCACCCTCCTTTAATAAGAAAGAGAAGGGCAGCTATATTTGGAAGTTTCTGGCGGTTAGCAAGTAGAAGAGAAAACACGACTTCAGAAATCTTCCCTTCTCTTTACTGAAGACCCCCTCAGGAGAACTCTTGGAAGGAATCATGTGATGTGCCAGAGTGAGCAGTCAGTCAGCAAGCCGGGGTAAGACCTCCCCAACACAGTGTGCTGTGCTATTCTGTGTACTACATCCGATCTTGAAAGGACCAGAACAGGCTCGATGAGAGCAGCCTGTGAGTGATAGTGATAAGGAACAAAATGCCTAACGGGCCCCGGAGTCTTCCCACCTCATGCAGAAAAGCCTGGAAGACAGCGGAATCTCCTGTGATTGTCTCCGGGGACCTCTAGAGCCATGCCTGGCATGCAGGGCTGGGTAGCAACCTCCCCTGCCATGTGCACTCCAGTGGCACTTTTGCACACTTCAGCTTGCTACACAGATAATTTATCATACCACGGCTGGGAGAGAGGGAAGGCCGTTGTGCCACCAAAGCCTGCAGATCATGTCACAGATAACAACCTCCCTGACTCAACGCTGTGCGGAGGAGTATGAAGCTCCCATCTGCAGAGGGCGTCCCCCTGAGCATGGAGAGCATTCAGTGAGGTTTTCACTGATGCTGATGCTGGGTTCTCCTTCTGTCAACCACAAGCTCTGAGATTTGGGGCAAATTATGTCTTCTTTATAAAGGGGATAAAAACAATATATAACCACATAAGGTCCTGTAGGTGTGAATTGCTTGGAGCACGTGTGTGATGCAGATTCCTACCAAGAGTGTCTATTTTCCTATAGAGATGTACTACCTGGAGAAAATCCCTTGCATGAGAAGCTTTCTCCTACTTTCCTCATCTTCTTACACCCAGTAATGATAGCAACAGCAAAGAAAGATATGATCATAAGAATAACTACAATTGAGATGTGATTAACTCATTGCATTATTTATTTTCTCCTGGCTCCAGAGCAGTTTTTGAGATCACGTTTCTCAGACAGCACCATTTACATGCTCCTCCAACCTCATCAGTAACATTCATGACACTGTAAGAGCGTGCATGTGTATTGTGCTTACGTACTTACACAAACCCAGCCAAGAGGTTACAGATCCGCTACTCCAAAATAGTGAGATGAATTTAATCAGCTCTTGTGTTTAATTTTCCTTTGCCTGCTTAAGGGACTTTAGATTTGAACTGAGAAGAAGAAAGTTGGCTGGAATTCATCTATGGAGAACTGATATCCTTCAGAAGCACAGTGAGATGGAATTAAGGACCTGCTTGTGTGAGGATGTAGCTGATGAAATAAGAAAACAGTGTAACCTTTGGCCGCTTCCCAGGCTACTCTGGGAATTTCCCAATTGCTTTGTCTGGGATTAGTTTTGACATCTCCAAATTTCCAAGCAAATCTCTCACAGGAGAAAAGAATAAATGCTGTTTATTGTTGAGGGGAAATTTAGCTCCTCTTTGAAGGTAATTATCCTTTTCAAAAGATAAGGATCTTCCCCCTTCTTTAAAATCACTGAAAACCCCTTCCAGGGTCTCCAGAAGTGCGTGGTTTACTACATGGCAGACACTCACTGATGACTCATTTATTTCTCAATTCAGTCTCAAACATGAAGGGCAGATTCTTTCACTGCTAGAATCCAGGAGCCGGGGAGAGAAGCACTTCGTTAGTTGAATGAAGAGATAATCTGTAGATAGAATTTGAGAGATTAGGAAAAGAAGCTGACTTCTGGGTAATAACGCATTAATTTAGTATTACCAGAACATGTTTAATACCCAAGGAGATATTTTCAGTAATATTTTAAAAACTAAGTTCTTCATTCGATTTATTCATCTGGTAGTTCACCCTTGATGAAGGGTTACAGTGGAACGATAGTGAGTTCTTGATTTCATATAAAGCTGGGTGAATGTGTGAAAGGTATGTAGAAGGCAGGATTCATTACTAAAGCTTTGATCTTATGTGGTATAATTCTGGTGCCAACAACATAGACTCTGGCTGAAGGTAGAGCATTGATGTTGATAGGGCACAGCGGTGACTCAGGAAGATGCACCATGGCAAGGAATAGACTTCCACGTAGTATTCTTGCAGCACTCTAGGCACTAGAGACATGTGGGCATGCGGTGCCACTGATGGTGAGGGAGGGGTTCCTGAGGGTGAGGGGCTCTGTGTGAAGGCCAGACAGATTCTTCCATTGCACACAAAGAATTTCTCATCTCTTGAAGGGAATGGACAGAAAATGCTGAAGACTAAGTATGTAACATAGTAGCTGACTTTCAAAAAAATATAAACACCAAACCGAAGCAGTTCTGTTCTGCCAAGATCTGGACCTTGGCCAGGAAAGTCTGTGATGCTGCCCATGGGCTAAACGCATCTTGGAGAATGCTCCCTATATTAATCCATTCTTACACCATTATAAAGAAATACCTCAAACTGGGTAATTTATAAAGAGGTTTAATTGACTCACCATTCCCCAGGCTGTACAGGAAAACTGGTTGGGGAGGCCTCAGGAAAATTTCAATCACGGTGGAAAAGGAAGCAAGAGGAAGTTTCCATGATTGGAGCAGGAGGAAGAGAGAGGAGGGAGGTGCTACGTGCTTTTAAACAACCAGATCTTGGAGAACTCACTCACTCTCATGAGAACAGCATCAAAGTGGAAGGTGATTAGATCATTCTCTCCAGGATTCACCCCCATAATCCAATCACCTCCCATCAGGTCCCACCTTCAACACTGGTGATTACAATTTGACCTGAGATTTGGGCAGGGACACAGGCCCAAATATCACTCCCACAGCCCACAGCTTTTGACTCCTCAGATGCCCTTGAACTGTCAAAGGGCAGAATCATCCCATGGTTTCTGAGTATATGGCAGTGAGTCTACCTTGCTTGGAGACAGTGCAGAAGCCCCTTCTCCACAAGGTAACTGGTGCCCTCTGCATGACCTGAATGTTTACATTCTCTCAATGTCCATAAGTTGAAATCCTAACCTTCAAAGTGACGGTATTAGAAGGTGGGGTCTTTGAGTCATGAGGGTGGAGGCCTCATGAATGAGATTAGTGCCAGTATAAAAGAGGTACCAGGGAGCTCCCTCACCCTGTCCACCATATGAGGACACAGTGAAAAGGTGCTGTCTATGAAACAGGAAGTGGGTCCTCACCAGACACCAAATCAGCTGGGACCTTGATCTTAGACTTCCAGCCTCTAGAACTATGAGCAATAAACATCTGTTGCTTATAAGCCACACAGTTTATGGTATTTTTGTAACAGCAGCTCAAATGGACTAAGACATTCATTGCCTCAGAACTTGCGACTACTTTGCAGCCCCTCTGGTAGGCCCATAATGAGGGTTTAGTTTCAGCATAAGTCACTGGGAAATGTTCTGGGGAGATGTCATGGGTCAACTTGTGGCTCCCTAAAAGATATGTGGAAGTCTAATCCTCAGTGCCTGTGAATGTGGCCTTATTTGGAAATAGGTTCTTTGCAAATGCAATCAAGTTAGGATGAAGCCATTAGGCTGGGTCCCAAACCAATACAACTGGTCCCCTCATAAGACGAAGAAAACACTGTGTGAAGACTGACGCACTAGGAGAAGACCAGGTGACAACAGAGACAGAGGCTGCAGTGATACCTCTGCAAGGCAGTGAATACCAAGGAATTCACCCAGACTCCGTCAGGCCGTGCTGGTTTCTGTATTTCAGACTTCTGCCCTCCAGAACTATGAGAGACTAAATTTCTCGTTTTAAGCCACCCAGTTTGTGGAAATTTGTTACAGCACACACAGGATATTTCTACAGGAGGAAAGGGACTGAATTCCAAAGGATCTTCAAGATTTAGCCAGCCTGCACCAGCAGAAACCAGGAGGATATAACTAGGATTGTGTTTTGAAGGTGCTTGGTTAAGGGAACTAGAACATAAAATTTACATGAAAGAGTATATTGGCTTGGGAGTGCTTTTCCTCTTTGTAGGATTTATCATCTTTTCAAAGATGCCAGGGAATTGTGCAAACTTGCTACTAGAATTGCTCAGACAAGCCTGGCCAAAGTGATTGCCCAGTCTTCAAACAGCTGCGATGCCAGGATTGCTGCGGTGGGCCACGGAGGGAGGGATTAAAAGGCTTAGAAAGTGTGCTTGCTGGAATGGATGTAGCCTGGTAACCCACCACATTTTCAGGAAGGCTGAAGGACTCACACTTTCCCCAAGCATAGACAGACACAAGCATCTATAAAGCTTTCAGGGGTGGCTGTCACCTGCAGGCCTGGGCTGAGAGGAGAAGAGGACATAGGTCTTCTCTCACTGCTAGCAATGGAGGTGACTGGTCCCTGAGACAATGGAGGCAATGTACTGGTGCCAAAGAGTGGCACTTTACTTAATGACTAGCCAGGTTTAAGCAGCATCCTAGGGGTCCTGACTCCCAGAGGGTTATTGAGATGATTAGGATGACACACCAGGTCTACATGGGCTTCCGGCCAAGGCACTGAAAGCTTAGAGCAGCAGAAGGTATCAGTGTGGATGACCAGGAAACCCAGGACACTCTCTCCAAAGACGGCTTGCTCCCTTGCCCAGTGTCCACGCCCAAGCCCATTTCAGACCCAGAACCCACTGACCGAAGAGATGTTGAGTTCCCAGGAGTGAAGATCATTCTTACCACACCATGACACATAACATGGGAATGATTCTCTCCTCTGTCTTTCCTGAAGAGATCTATGGCCATTTACCCAGGAATCTGTGCCAGCAGGAAAGGGATACATATTGACAATGATTGGACAAGGTATCTGGAATTACCTTTGATACTCAAAGATAAAAGGCCATCACACTTTCCCTACATAGAGGAGTACATGTTGACAGAGAACGGCTGGGCTCCCAGCTAAACCCCACCCTTAAGCCTGGAACTGTGACCCTAAGGGAAAACAGCTGACCCAATTTTTCCACCCAAATGTTGCCTTTTGGCCTTCCACATCCCAGTCCTGTGCCCATAAAAAGACTTCAGCTGGCAGAGCAACGCTGAGCAGTGTGCAGAGAAGCAGCAATTGAGCATCAGAGACTATGGATAGACACTGCTAACTTCAGATGGTGCGGCTTCAGGGAAAGGCTACCTTCCCACACCATTCTCTTTCCAACTCCCATCCCCCTGAGAGCTATCACCGAATTAAAGCCTCTTCATACCCTACCTTTCCGTCTGTGTGACCTGATTCTTCCTGGATGCTGGACGAGAACCCAGGTGCCAAGACAGCGGGGGCGTGGACACTGCTGCAGGGCCTCCACGGAGTCTTCTCCCATCAGAGAGGGTGACTGGCCGGTTCCAGCATCCATTCCCTCCAGTTCCCGCACTTGCTTTCTGGCACGTTACCTCTCACAAGGAGTGGCCAGCAGCAGGCTGAGTGAAACGAGCCACTCCAGTTCCCACCCACAAAGGGGGTCAAGGGAACTACCCACCTCATCGTCAAGTTAGCCAATAAACAGAGCCACATCCAAGGCCTAACTTACAGGCAAGCTATTGGGTCAATAGACCCACTTGGTACTCATTTCCACAGTGACCAAATCTATAATTGGAATGACCAATCCTGGCAATTGGTTTCAAAACAGGCCCTTGGTTTGTATAATAAAAGCTATTGTGATAAGGAAGGCAAGTGAAAGCCATCCCGCATCAACCCTGATCCAAGTAAGAAATCAAAAGCAATACTGCAACCCAGAATGCATGGTGAAAATTGGTACCAACACAAAGGACTAAAAAGAGATGGGTTGGTGGCTCTCTTCATATAACCATTACTTGGCCAGTTTGGCTCTGTAGAAAATGGATCTGGAGAATGTCATAGACCACCACAAACTCACCCATGTGGTCAACCTGATTTCAGCCACTCTATCAGATGGAGCATGTTTCTTAGAGCAGGAACACGTGGTCTAGGGTACAGTGTATGTAATCACTGATTTGGCAAACACTTTTTTTCTTTCTTCCATCTCAGTCAGAAAAATAGAATGAGAAATGGTTTGTTTCCACATGGAATTGACAACAACAGGCATTTGCATTTTTGCCCCAGGACTGTAATCGCTATAGCATCTAGCATAATAGTCCAAAGAATCTTATTTGTCTTGACATTGACCTATTACATTAATGTGATTATGTTGGTCAGGCCAGGTGAGTAAGAGGTGGCTAGCGTGCCTAAAGCCTTGGTAGAAGACATGCTCTCCTGAGGTTGATAGTAAACCTTGCAGAAATTCAGAGACTTGCCACATCCATAGACATGTGGATACTGATCATCAGGAGCACGCTAAAAAAAATCACCCTCCTGTGAAAAACAAACACAATGTCTGGAAGCCCTGTTCAGGTCTATAGAGAGGATATTCCACACCTCAGGAACCTTGTTTAGTCCATAACCTGAGTGACTCAAAAAGCCCTCCCATTTAGGTCACAGGATCTGACAGCCTCGATGTTGATGGATTTATCAGGGAAGGGAAAATGCACTTTATGAAGGGTGTGGCCGTGCAGCATGCCTGAGTAAACTCACAGCACGGGAGGACCCTGGGGGGCTGAAGCGAGACCATGGCACTCACAGCAGAACATGGTCTGCCTCTGTCAAAACAGCTGGCATGCTCCTGGACTCTCACAGAGACCGAATCCTGGGCCTGTGACATTGGGTGACCATGCATCCAGGCTTGCCCATCATGAGCTGGAGCCTGTCAGGTCCACTGAGGGCCCAGCTCAGACAGGACCAGCAAAGCTCTATCCTAAGATGGAAGTGGTGAATCTGGGCTGGAAGGTAAGCAGGACTGAGGGCCTGAGCAGATCGTCTGGACCGCTCTGGCCTCAGTGCTGTTGCAGCAGGGCCTCTCCCTTCGTTCCCATCCATGACTCCATGGGAGATCTTCCAGTCAGTTGAAGAAGGAGGGAGAAACCTAACCTATGGATGTCTTTGTGAGTCCAGGGCAAAAGTAGACAAGTTGCCCTCCATGTTCATTTGGGAGTGGCTTTGAATAAGAGTACCAAGGGAAATTTGTCTCATAAGGAGTATGTCAACAGCAAACCCAGTCACCTCTTTCCGGAAAGAGAAGTGGTTCCAAAGAATACATATGGAGCCATAGGAAGTGGCGAATGCCCTAGCCAGCTAACCAGAAACCTGGAAAGGAAAGGTTGGAAGATCAGGGAAGACCTATGGCAGAGGCATGAGCATGGCCACATGGGGGGAATCCCATAGAGTTTGAAGGGTATAGAGGTTGAAGATCTTTATAGTGTACATTAATTTCCATGCAAAAACATTCCCTATGGAAGAGATACTGAAACAGTAGAAAGAATGGACTGCTCAGCAGCAACAGTTCCTCTCTGGCGACACCCATCCTTGTGTTGACATGACAAACACACGAGAAACTGGCCGTGGTGGCACAGATGGAGATGACATTTTTGCCCAGCAGCCTGGACCCCATTGGCTGAGGCTGAGGAGGCTGAGTGGCCACTACTGCCAGTGATGTCAACCTGCCAGCCCTGGGGACCAACCTAGAGTTCCTGGTAAGGCAGCGGTCCTGGAGGAAACAACATCCCACAAGTTGTCTCCATTGGGCCCCTTCCCGTCTAATGGGCCAGCATTGCTTTCTCACAGAAGTAGACACTCTTCTGAATTTACTCCCACAAACTCAAACCAGCACCCCTGACCTGAACTTGCAGAGGGTTTAACCCACTGGCTTGGGATTCCACCTAATAAGGCACCAAATCCGGGTCATTCCTCAGCATAAAAGTAGCAGGGGTGACCCACGATTATGGGATTCATGATTATGTCATATGCTGTGCTGGTCTTCAAAGAACACTCGTCAGCCTAGTAGTAATACCCTGGGAGGATGGGGTGTCACGCTCCAGAGCATAGTGTCTACATTGAACCAAGTTTCCTTACAGGCCATGGCTGCACCACTGATGGAAGACTGCACGAGTCTGGCATTGAGGGGTACCCATCCTCTCTAAGCATCCGTCACCATGACCCTTCCCAACAACTCAAGGCTTTACAAAGTTAAAGGTTCTTGTCCTCACAAAGCACACACTTTTGCCAAGGAACAAAGCAAGAGTCCCAGTGAATTATAAGCTTCATGTACGCTTTGAGCTTCTTCACTGACAGGCCAGCAGGCAAGAAGAGATGTCAACTTCCTGGCACAGGTGGCTTTCAACGGAGGGAGGAGCAGCAGCCACCGCACAGTGGGGAAGGGCTGCTCTAAAATGTAGAAACAGATCTGGACGGTGCAGGGGCTGGGCTGTGGCAGACCCGGAGATTTGCTGATTCTCCAGATGTCTTTGCAGAGGTGACTTCCTCCCCAGTCAGGCTGCAGGCTCCCTGAGCAATGCCTTCAGTGAGAGGCCAGGCTCTTCCCCAGGCAGTTGTGCCCAAGCAATGCAGGATTTGGTCCCATGTCAGCCTTTCTAAAGAGAAATGCATCCCCAAATCTACCCTCTGAGCCCGCTGAAGTTTTCTGGGGTCTGCATCAGCAACTGACTTCTCCCTTTACGCACCCCTGCTCCCTCCTCTCCTTCTCCCCTGGTGTTGATTCCTCATAAATACCTTTTACCCTGAAGTCCATCTCCTCCCCTGTTTCCAAATGAGCAACCTGTCTCCACAACGTCCTGTCTAGCTTCTCTCAGACAGCAGGACCCACGTGGAAATCACCTCCCCAGAAAGCCTTCTCTGCCCTTCTACCTCCACCATCAGGCTGGGGGGCCCAGTGCCTCTTCTGGCCCTCTCTTTCTGCATGCTCTTCTTCCTCCACACACTTTCCACATTCAGTTGTGCCTTCTATATTCTCACCCACCCACTGCCCATGAGTTGCTTGGGACAGGCAGCAGGTCTCAGTGCTCCAACCCTAGGCATAGAGTCCAAGTGAAGAGCGCATATATGTGGGCAAGTAAACAAATCCCTCAGGTGCTTGGCATGAAAAATATCTCCAAAATACGAAGCAATTCGCATACTAATAAAAGAAGCCAGAAGGTGTTTTCTACACAATTCACAAAGCAACCTGCAGTCGTGCCCTACCTCTGCATTTTACCTGTGATGGCAGCCAACTTTTGAGTGCCAGCGATGTGTGCCTGAGTTCTTGGTGCTTTACCTCCACAGCAGAAGAAACCTAGGAGCCTGGTACTATTAGAGATCCACATTTTATGAGTGAGAAAAGGAAGGCACAGCAGGTAAACTCCCCAGAATTCACTCTAGCAGAGACCTGGGGCCGGCCCCCGGGGTGTCTGGCTGCTAGTTGTGCTCATTGCTTGGGTTGGGCTACTGCACACAGTTAGAGAGGGCTGCAGCTTTTCACACGTGTCTTAGATGCAGTGGAAGTATTTTCTGACTCCGTCTCATGGGAGCTCACACCTGCAGTTCACATCCTGACACTCAATGTACTATTTAGGGAGAATTTAGACACACTACTTGAATTTTAGCTTCTGGAAATTACTGACAGTAATTCTCACAGGGCTCGGTGAGATTTAGAGATGTTGTGTCTATTATATCTTGCACAGTCTATTGTTCATGTCACATGATTGTAAAGTAAGACATAGTCCATTGTTTAAAATGTAGTATTTAAAAGATAGTACAAAATTTCTATATGCATAACCCTGTACCAAGACTGTATTGTCCTCTACACAAAGCAATGCAAGTGGAAATTGAAGCTTTCAAGTTCATTATTTATCTTCTGGCTTTTGAAATTAAAATGCTGCATTGAACTGCAATGTCTTTTCCTTTTATTCTATTCTGTCAAAGTTATTTGTGTGTGAAAATTTCTTTTTGGCTTTTCTGTCTCATATGGTCCTCACCCTACCTTTCTAAGGAATCTCAGCTAGGGTGGAAATTCCACAGTGATCAGGAAAGGCCAGATACCTGGGGGAGCTGAGCCAGGAGGGCAGATCCCCCAACATGCCGGCTGGAGTCTATTTCTGCTGAAACTCAACTGAAAGACGCCACTGTTTTCAGTGGACATGAGGAGGTCCAGGGGGGAAAGAGAGGAAGCCTGGCTTCCTGACGAGTGAGGAGTCAGGCATGTTCTTTCCTGAGCACACATCATCACCCAGGCTACAGTCGTAGAGGCATGGGGTCAGTGCAGGCTTCAGAGAAAAAACACGGTGCATTTTGCTGCATGTCCAGGACTGGACATCCACTTCTGGGCCTGTTTCCTAAAATGTCAAAATATCTATAATTGTCGAGTGAAAACATGTCCAACAGGAGAAGCCGTCAAGCTGGAGAATCCTTTCCGTCACTATTTCCTGGAACACAAAGCCCTGTTCTATGGCCTTTTGCCCAGGGTGCCTCTTAAATGCCACCAGAGCCTTTTCCCATTTTGGTATTCTCCATAAAAAATTTAACTAGAAGGAAAAGAGATTGAATGACATGATTGTGGAAAGTTTGATTAAAAAATGTTGCCACAAATATGATTTACAAAGGAGAGAGGCCAATTGCTATCTATACTCCCAAACCAGAGTCTGTGTTTACCTTCCAGTGAGGGAGTGCAGGCTAAAGTCAACAGACAGAAGAATATTCTCTAAGTGTCTGTTCCATGCCTTGGGGGAAGAGGCCCTGACCATCCCTTCCTAAAATGAGATAAGGACCTAACTTAAAGTAGGTCTTGTTTATCAGCCCCTAGCTCTGACAAGTCGATTTCAGATTTCAAGTTTAGACAGCACGTTTTCTAAAGAAATTTGATCCCTTCTGATTTTATTGCAAACCAGGGAGATGTGGTCACAAAAGGCCTCTTTCACAGACAGGAAGAGTTTTCACCTGGAAAAATAAACTGACAAAGACAACATTTACATATTGCTGATGATACAGTACCCTTGGAGGAAACCCTACACAGCCTTTTAGCTAATGGTGCATTTTAAAAGATGGAAATGGCAGGACGTATCATAATACATCATCTGTCTGTTTCCTGTTCCGATTTTAGTGAGTTTCCCACCCAGTGGTGTCCGTGGGACTACCTCGAACCAATATCTATTTTAGAGAACAAGGCTCATCACTCTAATGGCAGATCTTTAAACACTCAGTCCTGTTCACTGCTTCAAAAAGTTGTACAATGATTTTTGTTACTGTCAAACTTGAGAAAAAATAAAACAAGGAGAAAACACATAGTATAAGCTTTTTATAGAGAATCCACCCTGAACTGCTCATCAGGAAAACAAAGTATACGCTTGATAATTCTATAAGAGATTAACTCTGATGACAACTCTTGTCTTACACATTTTTTGCAAACCTGGTCGGTTTTATATGCAGTTAGCTACTCAAACCAACCCGATTGGGGCAGATCTGGCTTGTGTTTGGGAGTTGGGGCTGGAATCGAAATATAGTAGGTGTGAGAAGAGGCGCTCGTTATTAAAGGTAAACGGAAGAGGAGAGTTTCTGTTCACCAGCTTCTCAACCATTACTCTAAATTCTAACCCCTTTGGCATGTTCTAGATTGATTGAGAGTACTGTTGTGCTGCAGCCTTGCCACAATACCTCTTGAGCTAATCTGAACTTTCTGAAAAGTTTGTCAGATTTCATAATTTGACCGAGATTTTATAATTTCAAGATTTCACCAAAGGATGGGTGACCTGAGCTGTCACAGAAGGCAGAGACCACATCCTGGGGCTCTTCAGAGCTCCCCCACTGCCACACAGGAGGGTGCAGCAGGACGTCCATGGTGAAGCCACTAATGATATTGATATTTGTCACTTTTTACATTAAGAGCAATAATTTCCAGGCCTCATTAATACAAACTATCATGTGCCCTTTGGAAAAGTGTGCCTAGACTTAATGGATCCCTGCTGTAAAATGCTTGGATTTGTTGATCCGATTTGAAGGGGAAAAGTGGGAAAGCTGCTCTGTAGCTCTAGTGGCCCAGTGTTGACCCCAGGGAGCCTTGTGCCATTCTCTTCTCTGGCATTTTAAGTCAAGGTGCTGTGTCCTCCTGCAGACTGGCCCAGCATCTGACAATACAGGTCCCCATGGGAAGCCTTGGAAGCTTTCGAAGCTTACATCAAAAGCATGGGTTAAAATCTGCAGTACATCTTTCCAATGTGGCAACAAAAGTTCCTTTTTATCCCTTGATCAGTGGAGCTCACCTGTAGGAAATGTTACACCTTTCTAGTAAACCGATGAATTGTCTCTTCTACATAAACTAGAGATATTCTTGACAGGCTTAAAGTCATTAACACCTCCCTGGAATGCCGGGTAGAGCCCTGAGCGCTCTGCCTCCCTTGCCTCTGCATGCTCGGAAACCCGCGGCTCCCGAAACCCTCAAGCACATTTTCCTCTTGATATTTACATCGCTGATTTATTGAAATGAGCAAAAGCTTGTATGTTGGCAGGATTGTCCCTGACACAGAGGTGTACAGTAAAACACATTTGATGTTTTCAAATAAAGACCTTGCCTTAAATTAGCAAACTCTTGGATTACTCTGACAGGTTGGCAAAATAAATCGTCACTCGACGCTTGTCACGACCTATCTGGAGACACCTTGCTGGGGTCCGGCCAAGATGTTCGGCAGAAGGAGTGTTGGGAAGGCAGAGGTGCACCTGAAATGTGAACATTCCACACTGCACCTTTGTTGCTTTTCTTTAAAGATACCATGGAAACCAAAACTTGCTTTATTTTAAAGAACCTGTTGAAAACAGGCATTTTATTTTAAATCTACCATCAGCCAATAAAGAGTGGTTTGTTCTCCCTCCTTTCCTCCTCCCTGCCCACCCTCTCTTCCTTCCTTCCTTCTCCCTTTTTAAAGATATCTAAACCTTGAATACTTTCCAATGAACAATGCCCTACCATTGAGGATATAATCATCATGTTATTTTGCCTAAAATTTAGTTGACAAATACTTTTGTGAATTTTACTGTCAAATAGTCAATCCCACATGTGGGTTTTGCCAGTTTCTCCTAGGCACTAGCACCTTGAAATTGATTTGAATTGTTCTTCTTAATAGGAAAGTAATTGAAGCAGTAATTAATGTATTTGGAGACGTTAAACATTTATTGCTGGTATTAAACTGTGTCTAGCTGTACCTGGCACACTATCTTTCTTCCTCACTATTTCCTTTTCAGTATCTCCATTTAGTTTTCCCAAATTATTTTTTGAGCCAATGTAGTAGGTAAAATTATTTGCTGATAGTGACAGAAAAGAAAAATGGCATCATTTTCAGGTATTTGTCATAATTTTTAGGCTCTCTCTAGTTCTTTCGCTGTTCACTAGGGTGGGTTAAAGCTTTACTCTCTCTCTCATAGCAGTCAGAGGGGTGCACAGCACACATCTATTAAATAAATAAAAACATACAACTGGAATGGACCAACAAGCGTCCAGTCACAAAGAAACACAAGCTGATGTATGTACAATCTGAGTATAGTTCAGGGATTTAAACCCAGAGGCTGCTTGTCCAACTCAAACAGGAGACGGTTGACTTGACGTCTGCTTCGTCACATCTCAGTGTCTCTAGAAATTCAAATGGCTGGGCAGTAGCAGAGGGATGACTTGCCTCTCACGAGCCCAGGGATAAACAGGAAGCAAAGCAGAGGCTCACAGGGTGCATTCAACAAAGAGAAAGGCATGATTCTATAAACCTGGGACGACTGCAGGTTTAGAGGCAGCTTGCTTTTCTGGGAACAAAGGCATCCACAGAGTCCTGAACAGTGTGGGGTGGGTGGCTTGTACTTCCCAGGGCACGGTACAATCCCAGTGACATCCTGATTGACATCCTGATGGAGGGGCTTCCAACCGCAATCAGTACCTTACAGAGGCTACTTTGTACAGTTTTGTATGTAAGCTGATTTTAATATGGTGACATACATAACTGTTGGTAGTTCTTTAATTCAGACACTTTAGTAACTGCAATGAATTCATCTGCTTTTCAGATCTGGGTCCATTTTCTGGGGAAAAAATGGTTACTTCAACAACTTCTAACGACATAGAAGCATCTTTAAGGATTTTCAGTATTATTCGGTCCCACCTCAACACAGTCACACACAAAATACATGATTAAGCTAAAATAGCACTTGAAACCATTGCAGAGATTCAGGAGGTTTAGTGTTTTTGTTTTGTTCTTCCACATTGTCTCAGCTCAGCCTCCTGAGACTGGCCTTAGGGTGTGCATCATAATAAGCTGGACCTAAGGCCCCTGTGCATCAGCTTCTGGGGCGCTTATACACCACCCTGGGTTTTCAGTTTCACGAATTCCAGTGCCTACCATGTATTGATGTCCTGCTTGTAGTCAATGCACTTGGATCAGCACTGTATTCCATACTGCTGTAAGCTCGTGTGAAGGGAAATGTCACTGATCTGAACACAGCAGTGGAGGTTATCTGGGAGAAGGGAGTGAGAAAATAAATGCAGGAGACACAGTGAGTTCTGTCTCAAAAACCTGTCTTAGGTTTGCTATTTTCTCTCCAGTTTCATCACTATGACCCCAGGGATGGTCACAGTTGTGCCTACAGAACACATTTCTGTCTGTTTATGTGTTTGTTATTTGTTTTTACTTTTTCTTCTTGTCAGTCTCTGCTTCTACAATCCAAGTTCAACAAGAGAAGAAACTTACACATACTTACTAAGCTTTTGTGGGGCATACCTGGTTTCAGGCACTTCATAAATATTTAACGAAGGAAAGGAGGAATACCACTGAAACGGTGAACTAAAGCTTAAACCCAAACTCACAGTGAGTCTGTAGTAACATCTTTTCATAAGAAAGACAGCAAGGTATCTCAGCCACCAGCTTGTGTGTGTTGGAAAAAAACAGAGAGAAGGAAAAGAAAGAGAAAGAGGTTGGCGCGGAGAAGGAAAAAAAGAAAAGGAGAAAGGGAGGGAGAGAAGGATGGAGATAGGGTTTGTTTTGCCCTGTGGTGTGGCCTGAGCATTTTTGTGCACGTGTTTTAAAAAACGTACCTGACATGTCACATTTAATCCCAGACATGCCGTCTCCAAGGTCATCAGGCTGATAAAGCAGGGTTCTGTCCTGCTTATCTGCACAGTAGTTGGCCTAATTGAAATCACCTAAATAATCAATTCCTATGCCAGGTGGTGCCAATGCTTTCACAGAGAGCCTAGTGCTTTCTTAATAATTAAATAGATTTTAAATATCACTGTCACGATCAATTATCACTATCACTATCAATACTTTTCCCCAGTTAAACCATGCTAGTCCTTTCTGCCTTGAAAAAGCAAATTGTGCAGAAAATGGCATCATGAAATGTGAAAGGGAGATAGGGGCTATCCCTCAGGTACCGCAGAGCAGCCCACCACGTTTGGCTCTGGCGAGGAGAGGTGTGGAATGGGGCAGAGGGACAGGGGACCACTCTGGAATGAGTTCTGCAGGATCTTCAACTCAAGGGTTTCCCAGCAAGGCCTCCTCCGCTGCTTCTCTCAGATACCCCAGCTTCATTTTTGCTGCTCCGAACAGGCCAGGTGTCATTTATATCTTCACGTCATAGCTCACAACACTGGCTGAATGCCAAGAGGACTCGGAAAACTGAAGGTTTAGACTCAGACTCAGGATTTCTTTGTGTAAAACTTCAGAATGAAAATGTGGCTCTGGCGGGCGGCAGCTGGCCTCAAGCCTGTAATCCGCAGCGACTTTGGGAGGGGCGAGACGGGCGGATGCACGATGTCAGGAAATCGAGACCCATCCTGGCTAAACATGGTGCAACCCCGGTCATCTACTAAAAATTACAAAAAACTAGCCGGCGAAGGGGTGGCGGCACCTGTAGTCCAGCCTACCTCGGGAGGCCTCGAGGCAGGAGGAATTGGCTTGGAACCCACGGGGAGGTGCGAGATTGCAGGTGAGGCTGAGATACCGGGCCACTGGCCACTCCAGCCTGGGGCGACAGAAGCGGACTCCGTCTCAAAAAAAAAAAAAAAAAAAAAAAAGAAGAAAGAAAGTGAAGAAAGAAAGAAGAATGTGGCTCTGAAGAGATGTTCTCCTGAGCGCAAGTTCAGCCTTTCCATCACAGACATCAGACCCCTCCGAGATCTGCAGTCTGCTTCTGTGTGGACATTTGGGTCCCTTTAAACTCATATGCTGTGCATCACCCATAAGGCAGTGGTATAGGTGGTGGGGACTTGGGGAGGCGATCATGTCATGGGAGTAGAGTCTGTGGAAAGAAAAGAGGCCCAAGGGAGCTTTTTCACGCCTTCAGCCACATGAGGACAGCAGTGAGAACAGCTTCCTGTGAATCTGGAAACGGGCTGTCACCAGACACCGAACCTGCTGGCATCTCAATCTTGGACTATCCAAACTTAGGAACTGTGAGTAATAAGTTTCTGTTACTTATAAATTACCCAGTGTATGGTATTTTGTTATGTAACAGACCAGCTGGACTAAAACACAACCTGAGCTTCTAGTCAGGGCATTTCATTCCCATGGAGTATGGACTGTTTCATGGTTCCTGCATCTGTACACTGTTCTATTGCAAACTTTTGCTGCTGATTCTTACAGAGGTCAGCATGCATTCTTTAGTGCATGGAGTCTCTCCAGTGAAGGTTAGCAATTAAACTCCTTCTCCTGGGTTTTAGTGGAGAAGACACTCATTTTCTGTGCCTGTTACATCAATGCCACTTTCTAACTGAATGTCTTGCATGCACCCACCTTCTACCAAACTGAATCTGTTCTTCATGGTGAGCTAGAAAAGCTCTGATTTGCTGAAGCCCGCAGCCCAGTTCCGTGCCCAGATTACATGTATTTTAACTGTAGTGGCCTTTTTCCAGTTCTTACTTTTCTTCCAAGGAAGTCTTACCTCTGGCCACACTTCTGGAAAAGTCTACCCAATTTGCAAGGTAAGACTACTTATTGAACGAATCCACGGAAGGCCTACAAAGCGCTGGGCACTCTTCTAGAAGATGAGAGTAGAACGATGAGCATAATAGACTGTGGCCATGAATCCTTTTTTGAAAGAAATGAAGAAAAAACAAGGAAAGAACTCAAAATGTGACAATAAGATAAATCAGAATAAATGGGTAAATAAATGAATGGGAGGGGGCTGCAGAGCAGTGACTCCCATGAGAGAGAAAGAGCCCTAAGTACAGGATTTCTAGACTGAATTTTCCCACTAATTTATTTTCAGTGCCAGCAATACAGTAGGGCCCTGAATAGAGAGTTTAGGGAAAGCTGTTCTGAGAAGATCACATTTTAGCAGAGACCTCATGAAGAGAAGCAGGAGAAATGTGGAGACCTTGAGTGACTGTGTGCAGAGAGAACAGCAGCAGGTCTTTGAGCCCTGAATGAGAAAAGGTTCAGCCCTGAATGGGAACAGGTTCAGCCCTGAATGGGAATAGGTTCAGTCCTGAATGGGAATAGGTTGAGCCCTGAATGGGAATAGGTTCGGTTGTGAATGGAAATAGGTTCAGTCCTGAATGGGAATAGGTCGAGCTCTGAATGAGAATAGGTTCAGCCCTGAATGGGAACAAGTTGAGCCTTGAATGGGAATAGGTTCAGCCCTGAATGGGAATAGTTTCAGCCCTAAATGTGAACAGATCGAGCCCTGAATGGGAATAGGTTGAACCCTGAATGGGGATAGATTGAGTCCTGAATGGGAATAGGTTCAGCCCTGAAAGGGAACAGGTTCAGCCCTTTTAGAGACCAGTCATGACAGGAAGAAGTTCAGGGAGGTGCGAGGGGCCAGGTCATGTGGAACAGTGGAGTCATGTGGGACTGTGGGATCATCTGGGACCACAGAGTCATGAAGTCTTCTGGATGTTTCTAGGAGTAAAAGGGAACCATTAGGTAGCTCTTAAGCAGAAGGCTTGCCCATTCTCATATATTTTAAATGGAATCAAAAATTTTTCTCTGGAGAATGACTTACTGGGAATTAGAGAAAAATAGATATAAGAACATGTTAAGCAAATAGTCACATTATTTATAAAATTAATTATCAAAAGTGAAAGTTCCAAGTAGAGAATGTACAGGGTTCAATCATAATCAGTGACAATCTATGTCAGTATAAGGCTTACCCGGGCATCAAAAAACTTATTTTAAGAAATCACTCATGGAAACCTTGTCATTGAAGATTATTTTTAACCTGTGAGTAACTGATCCAGAAAGAGACATTGGAAGGTCATTCCTGTCTGGGGTGCACGAGATGAGGAACTCTTGAGCTGATTGAACAGGGGCCAGATCACAGAGGCAGCAGGCTGAGATTGATGATGTAGGGTCTTGCAAATAATGTAGGGATTTGGATCCAGTCCCCTAGAACAATGGGAAGCCATGGAGGGTGCCAGCCAGTGAATTCATGACCCACCTGTTGAATTTAAAAGGCCCACAAAGCTGGACTGAAGATAATGAATGGAGGAGAGTCACAGGGTTGGGAGGAGGCTGGTCTGTACCTTAATAGTGGCGCCATGAGGACACAGAAATGTGGGCAGGAGAGGCTGGCAAGTGAGACAGAGAAACAGGATTAGGAGGGAGAGTTCTCGGGACCTACTGACAGAAAGTGGGAGTTGCAGTGGAGTATGGAGTGTGGCCCCTAAGGTCCTGGCATACACAATGAATGGGTGGCTCTGCCCTTTGCTGATGAGAGAAATGCTGAAGGAGGTGCTGAGGTCAGTGATTTATAATCCAGAGACTGTAGCTTTCTCCTTTTCCAAGTCACCACCTAATGGGCCTTAGATGCCATGTTAAGTTACAAGGAAGCTTTTAAAATGTGTTCTTCAGGACATTGGTCGGAGCAAAGGATTTTTGGATGAGACCTCAAAGCACAGGCAACAAAAGCGAAAATGAAAAAACGGGATTCCGGCCGGGCGCGGTGGCTCAAGCCTGTAATCCCAGCACTTTGGGAGGCCGAGACAGGCGGATCACGAGGTCAGGAGATCGAGACCATCCTGGCTAACACGGTGAAACCCCGTCTCTACTAAAAAAAAAATACAAAAAACTAGCCGGGCAAGGTGGCGGGCGCCTGTAGTCCCAGCTACCCGGGAGGCTGAGGCAGGAGAATGGCATGAACCCGGGAGGCGGAGCTTGCAGTGAGCTGAGATCTGGCCACAGCACTCCAGCCTGGGTGAAAGAGCGAGACTCCGTCTCAAAAAAAAAAAAAAAAAAAGAAAAAACGGGATTCCATTAAGCTAAAAAGCTTCTGCAAAGCAAAGGAAACAATCAGCAGAGTGAAGATACAATCCACGGAATAGGAGAAAATATTAGCAAGCTATCAATTTCATAAGGGATTAGTAACCAGAATATATAGGAAGCTCAAACAACTCAGACGCAAAAAACACATAATCTGGTTTAAAAATGGGTAAAAGATCTGAATAAATATTTCTCAAAAGAAAACAGACAAATGGCCGACAGTTGTATGAAAAAGTTCTCAACATCACTAGTCATTGGGGAAATGCAAATCCAAACCACAATGAGATATCATCTTACTCCAGTTAGAATGACTTTTATCAAAACCACAGGGACTAATGGATGCTGGCAAGGATGCAGACAGGGGAATGCTCACACGTTGTTGTTGGGAATGTAAATTAGCACAGCTACTACAGAGAACAGTATTGAGGGTCCTCAAAAAATTAAAAATAGAGTGGCCATATGATCTGGCAATCCCACTACTCGGTGTGTGAAGGAAATCAAAATATTGAAGAAATACCTGCTCTCCCATGTTTATTGCAGCACTATTCACAATAGCCAAGATATAGAATCAACCTAAGTGCTTATCAATGGATAAATGGATAAAAAATATTATATATATAATTTAATATTACTCAGCCATGAAAAATGCCATCCTGTCATTTGCATCAACATGGATGGAGCTGGAGGTCATTGTGTTAAATGCCATAACCCAGGCACAGACAGACAAATATTACATGTTCTCACTCATATGTGGGAGCTAAGCATGTGGAATTAATGAAGATAGAGAGATGATCATTGGCTCCCAAAGGCTGGGAAGTGGAGAGAGGAAGGGCGATGAAGAGAATTGGTTAATGGGAATAAAAGTACAGTTAGACAGAATGAGTAAGATCCAGTGTTCAAAAACACAGTAGGGTGAGTAAAATAACAACATTGTACTGCATAGATCAAAAAAGCTACAAGAGAAGAATTAGAATAACCCCAGTACAAAGAAAAGCTAAACATTGGAGGTGATAGATATTCGAATTACCCTCATTTGATCAATACATATTGTACTGAATGGATGCAATATCAAAATATTGCATATTTCCACCAAAGAATGTACAACTCTTATGAATAAAATCTGAAAAAATATTTTCTGCAGAAGATAAATAGACTCTGGTTTTAATTCAAAAGCCTACACTTTTATAGTCATGTACCACATAATGATTCTTCAGTCAATGACAAATCACGTATATGAAGGGGGTCCCATATATTTATAATACTACATATATTTTTTGAGACGGCATCTCACTCTGTCACCCAGGCTAGAGTTCAGTGGCATGATCTCAGCTCACTGCAACCTCTGTCTCCCAGGTTCAAGCAATTCTCCTGCCTCAGCCTCCCGAGTAGCTAGGATTACAGGCACATGCCACCACACCCAGCTAATTTTTTCCTATTTTTAGTAGAGACAAGGTTTCACCATGTTGGCCAGACTGTGTCTCAAACTCCTGACCTCAGGTGATCTGCTCACCTTGGCTTCCCAAACTGCTGGGATTACAGATGTGAGCCACCACGCCCAGTCTATAACACTATTTTTTAACTATACTTTTTGTATGTTTAAATATATTTAGATACATAGATATGTACCATTGTGCTACGATTGCCTATGGTATAGTAACATGCTGCACATGTTTGTAGCCCAGAAGCAACAGGCTACACCATGTAGCCTAGGCGTGCAGTAGGCTACAACATCAAGTTTGTTTAGGGACACTCTAGAATGTTCGCACAAAGACGAAAATGCCTCAGGACACATTTCTCAGAACATGTTCTGGTTAAGCAAGGCATGACTGTTTTTCACTCTTCTGAATATCATCCAGACACATATATTGATATGTAGTTTTGACATTTAATAATAGGTGAGAGGGTACAGTCTTCACAGCACCCTCCACTTTTCAGTATCCAGAATTTAATTTTGTACGTGCAGTTCCTCCTACGTTGATAGGCCAGTCAACAAAACTCAGCTCTTGTGTACTAGTGGCATGGACTCAAGAGGTGATCTGAGAGGAGAGAATCGAAGAGGTGGAGAGAAGGAAAGAATGCCTACTTTGGTCTATGTAGTAAAGGCAGTTGGTCAAACAGAGAAGAAAAAAATGCCTAGACAGTAGCTGGTGGGAGAGTTAAGTTTTGAGGTGCTTGGCAGAAAATTGGGGGCTGTATCAGTCAGGACAGGCAGCATCATGCTGCAGTAATGACCACCCCCAACAACAACATCTCAGTGGCAAGTACCATGAGAGACTGCTTTGTCACTTACTGTTACATAAACATGATGGCGTTCTTTCCACAGATGGCTGGTCTTCTGAGTCATTGTCATTCTCCTTCTAGGATGCAGACTGAAGAGCAGCCGCAAGTGAAGTGTTGCCTGTCACCTCAGCAGTGGGAAAAAGGGCACTTCCTCTTTTTTCAGGAACTACTCTCATTTTTCCTGCTGAATGTGACCATGTTGGCCTGTGGGTGACTCAGACCACCTTTGCTCCCTTCTCAGTGGCCAAATCCCATCATATGACCACCAATGAGTTGGATAGGGCAGCGCTGTAATGTTCCCATAGGGAACGGGGCTTTCAATCAAGGAAGAATCATGCCTTCTGCTTTAGGACGGAAGGAAATGTGATCTCCTAACATTTACAGTAGATTATGAGCACACCCTCATGTGAAAATACTGTGGGCACTGTGCATAAAATATGAGTTGCTTTAATTATCTCTGTGGTGGCAGTTCCTTCCTCAAAGTCACATTTGTCCTCACCTCGATTGGGCTTCACACCTCCCAGAGTCACATGGCTGGACAGGGTCTTCTTCACCTGAAGCAATTCATTCTGAGATGTATTTTCTCCCATTCTGCAGGTTCCCTGTTCACTCTGATACTAGTTTCTTTTGCTGTGCAGAGCTCTTTAGTTCAATTAGATCCCATTTGTCAATTTTGGCTTTTGTTGCCATTGTTTTTGGTATTTTAGTCATGAGGTCTTTGCCCATGCCTATGTCCTGAATGGTATTGCTTAGGCTTTCTTCCAGGCTTTTTATGGTTTTAGGTCTTCCGTTTAAGTCTTTACTCCATCTTGAGTTAATTTTTGTATAAGGTATACAAATTTTTGTATAAGGTATAATTTTGTATAAGAAAGGGATCCAGTTTCGGTTTTCTGCATATGGCTCACCACCACTGGCCCTCCCAACAGACAGGGCCTGGTCAAGACGACAGCCACTGAAAGCTGTGTCCTCTCAGCATGGAGCAGAGAGGCTTTGGGGTCGAATTACCCTGGGATTGAGTTACTAGAAGCATGCTCAAAATGAAGAACAGTTGCTTCTGAAAATAGGAAAAAGAAACCCACATGGATGAAAGTCAAAGAGGAGAAAAGGCAGAACAAAAGCCATTTGGCTTTACAAACATCCACAAGATTTTAAACTAGGGTTCCATCCTGTCCCTCTGGAACAACAACGGCTATGACGAAAAAGCAGCCAGGTTCTGTTTTCCTATAAGACCTGCTTTTTCAGCCTCTTGGTGAAATGTGATGTAGCAGCAGAAAGGCCCAACCTGCACCCTGAGATCATAGCAGTGCTGTGGGTGGCTTCACCTTTAACCCCTTGAGGCCACCAAACATCCATTACCTGGCCAGGTGGAGCTGAAGACGAGCCTCACAGGCCTCTTACCTGAGCCCAGAGGCAAACTGTCTTCCCCAGATCTGGGACAGAATCCCTTCAGAAGCCACGCATGGGCAAGGCGGCTTCGAGTGGACTTGCAGCTGTTGAGAACTGACCTCGCAGTGGGAGCTTGGGCCTGACTCCTCAAAGTGTTTCCCACAGCTTAACTGTCTCCCAGAGCCTGTCTCCCAGAGCCTAAACTGTCTTTCAGAGTCTAACTAACTGCCTCCCAGAGCCGAAACTGTCAGCTCTGCAGGGTACTGTTCCCCACCACCTTCAAAGCCAGCTCAGCACGACTCACCTGGTGAGTGGCAGGCAGGGCAAATGGTTCCCTACTCACCTTTGTTGGCTTTTCATTGACAAATTGCCTTTGTCCATACAAGAAATGCATTCTCAAGATACATCTTAAATGCCCCCTGGTTGTGAACAAGGCTGAGGGTGCTATGCAATAATAAGTAGTCTTTGTCTCCAAATAATTATTCTAGTATGGGATCAAAAGCAAATGCATCAAGCTTTGTAACAGGCGAGAGCCCCAGCCTGGGGGTTTGGGACGCCTTGATCAGCAGCCTGAAAACCTGGCTTCATGGTGAGGAAAGGCATTGCCATCCCTTTCTAGGGCTGCGGAATCTTAGTAGATCCTGAGAGCTTCATTTCATCTGCGAACACCAATAGAAGCATTTTGCTTATTTTCATTTGGGGGATACAAAAGGTTTTAAAAATCATTTTAATTTTGACACTTAACTGGGGTAAGAACGAAGAAACCCTCTTAGAAAAAGAAAGGAAATTTTCACTTGAAATAAACCACCCTAACTGTCTGATGCTCTCATCAGCTCCTGCCAGGACGCTAGTGGGTAACTGAGGCCACCTTTCACCCTAATGAGTCCATCCATCCTGATGGCATCACCATGAGAGGACACCTCACGTCCACCTGCATCAACACTCATCAAGGGCGGGTGGAAACTATCAACGGCGGGTGGAAACTCAATGAACACCTTCTCTCCCACATGGATCCCCAAGTGTCACAGCCCCTAACAGCCTGCTCTGTGTGACTCCAAGGACCTCACCCAGCCGGCTGCGCCCCCATGGCACCGTGGCCCTCCTCTGCTTCTCTGCAAATGATGTGAGGCAAATGTTACTGGAGAGCCTTCTTCCTGCCTTCTGGAGTGATTGTTCTTAAAGTGAGCTCCCTAGGGCACTGCCCTGCTCCCCAGCTGTGCCCTGGAGCTCAGATGCCCAAATCCAATGCTGAAGCCCATAGGCCACGCGTGGGAATGCCAAAGGACATAAGGCCAGGGGAAGTATGCTCCCAATCAGAAAATTTTCATAATGTAAAAAGTCTTCATTTCATGCCTAAATTGTCTGTGAGAATTAAATGTAAGCTCGTATCAAATTTAGCACAAATGTATAGACCTAATTATTTTTAGTTTAGTGTAGAGATTATGTAGAATTTTGTAACTCAACTAGTTTGAGAACCACTTGAAAGGGTGCAGCAACAACAGGCCAATTAAACAGGAAATTCTTGTCCTCTTCAAAGAGGAGAAGATGAGAACAGAGACAAAGAAGGATAAAGGAGAGAGTAAGAACAGGAACTACTGCCCAGAAAGAGGAGGCAGGATTTAGCGATTCAACAGATGAGAAAGAGAAGGACAGAAAGGAGCAGGAAACTATTAAAAGGTAGGAGTCTGATTCCATGGGAGGAAATGATTTTTACAATGAGAAAAGTTGCCCATAATTCTTGACCGCCAATGTATTTTACAATACTGTAGGCATTTATTTCAATTTCTTCTGACTACACAAATTCCCTTTTTGTGCTTTAATTTCATGGTATCTTTAATCCATATCGATAATGAAAATAACACCTAACATTTACATAACATGCTACAATTTTAATGCATAAGATTTTATATAATTTAATCCTTCAAATAATGCCTTACGTAAACACGGCTTTTATTTAATTTTTATGAATGGGGAAACAGAGGAGTAAGAAAGAAAATTATATGCCTTTGATCCTGCAAGAAACATGCGCTAACATTGGACTTAGAATGGAAGTCCCTAACTCCCAGTCAAACACATGCACTGTTCGTCACGGACATATGAATTCTGGGTAATGGATAGGCTGAAAGCAACAGCCTTGCCAGAGAAGTCTATCATTAGCAGTGTATTGCTGATTAAATGGATAAAATTATTCTAAAGAAGCTTCAACAATGGAAATCTTGAGTTTATTCCTTTAGACATTCTCTCCGCATTTTTCCCCCATTCTTCTACAGTTGACCCACTTCTGTCTTAACACAATTTTAAAAATTATGGATATGTAATTAAGTGGCTCATTGGTGACATTTTTGAGGAAATTTTGAAGTAGTGCATTAATTCCTGAAAAGAGACATGCAAGATTTATCTCCAAACCCTCAGAACTTGGGCACCACCCCAATCAAACTGTTTCTCAGAACATGGATGTAAATACACCAATTAGCCGTTCACTGAATGAAGGGTGCTATTGAAAATTACAAAACACATGCACGATTGTTGAAAAGCTTACTGAATGTCTTCCCTTCCACAATTCAAATATTATTCAAACCAGTGATTAAAGTTAAGGGTTGTTTCCAACAAACAACTCACATCATATATTGCCTTTCAATTACCAAATTATTCATGCTATTGGCCATTATCAGGCCACTCGATTAACAGGACAATGGAAAAAGTAATTCAGATTCCAGCTTAAAGATCTCCTCTCTCTTCCCAATTAACACTTACAACATGCTGGCCACAGGCAATTCTCAGAGTGCTTTGCCTGACTTAATTTTGCTTTTAGCACTCGGTGCCAGGAATACCTAGAAAATTATCTACTAATTATCTGGCATTATCTATGTTGGTTCATGTCTAAAGAAGAGCTCATCTAATTACAAGCCCCTTTGCTATTTGACTCTAAAGAGTGGGTTTAACTGAGAATTTCTCCAAAAGGGCTTGCACTAAGGGCTGGTAATTATGTGCTTTGCGTTCTTTGGAGGGAGTTCTCTCAGGTATCAACAACAAACAGTTACTGAAAGAATGCTTTCACAGCAGGTGCGCTGTAAGCAATAATTACTTCGTGACATTTCCAGTGTTTTCTTCTACTGGACAATTAGCAAACAGTATGCTAACTTATCCCTAACATTCTCAAGAGAACTCTGAACTCTCACACCCCTTCTAAAAAAATCCATGGAATCTTCTACAGAGTAGACCTGCTGTAATAGTAAAAAGTGAGTGCCCTCTGAGCAGGTGTTTTTTGAACATGTTTAGGATCAAAGAAATAAAATTTGATTTTACAGTAGGTTGGCATCTAGTCTTAGTATGCTGAGAACATGAGGTGTTATAAAATTGTCAGGGTTGAAGAGGTGTATTAATGACTGAATTTATGTGACTGCTTTATCCATTTAATATGAGCAAGTGAACATACCCCTAGCAGGCTAGAAAATTCTGAAATAGTAGCTAAAACAAAGAAGCATCTTTAATTCCTAGGGTAAAACGGTACCATTATTATTGTCTTTCTTTAAATTTTAAAGCAATTACAAACCTCAAGTTAAAAGTATGATTTAAATAATTTTTTGTCATGAATTGGGGAGAAATTGACTGGCCTGATGCCCCATCACACTTAGATACTCTGTGAAGCATTTTCAACCAAAAGGACACTCTCCTACATAACAGAACTGTAACTGGCAAAATCAGGAAGCTAGTGCTGATAAGTGATGAGCTTCTAATTCTCATACTACAGTTAAATGTCATCAGTTGTCCCAATAATGTCTTTCTTAAAAAAAATTTAACAAGTTTTTAAACAGTGTGCTACGTTTAGTTGCCATGTGTTAGTCTCTGGCCTGCCAAAGGGAACTATTTACAGAAGTGCAAATACTACTAGTGGACATGGTTACTCTGTGGGCTGAGCTGTCCCTTCAGAAGTACTGCCTCATCTGGAAGCTGTCATTATTAATTTTCAACTGATGGCACTTAAATGACCAAAGCATCAATATTATTATTATTATTATCGATGGTGGTGGTGAAGTGAATCACAGGTTGTTTTTTTTTTTAATATTTCTTCACAAGGGGCAGAAAAGTGGCAGCAATCCCTCCAAAGTACAAAAGATGTTGCTGTCCAAATCAGAGTGGACAATGGCAGGTTGGAGAAGCAATGCATTTCTCAGCAGAGCTATCGTTGAGAGGCTGACTATGAAACTGAGAACATTGGATGGGACTTGCTGACTATACCTGTGTCAGGGGTGAAAACCCTACCTCTCCAATTTCTCACAGAGTTCTTGCCATATTCTCACACCTCCAGAATTGGAGAGGTGATGGGCTACTGACTGGTAACTTCATCTGGATGTCTAAGAGCATCTCCTACACAGCAAATTGTAACAGCACTCTTGACGTCCAGCACCCACCACCCCCATGACTGCCAAAGTCCCCTTGCCTCAAGCACCATGGTCCTTGAACTGCTCAAGTTGAATGTGTGAGTTCATTCATCCTTAGGGGCTCTTTCCTTCACTTTGCAATTTCATTCCACGAACAAATCCTGCATCTCTCCAGAACATGTTCTTCTCCTTTCTAGGTCCCTCTGTCTCCATTAATTTCATTACCTTCCAGCTCACCATTGCTTCTCACCTGGATGTCTATAGTCACTTCCCCAGCTGTTATCTTGGCTTCCGCTGCCACCTGTCTACAACTTACTATACATACAGCAGGAAAAATGCCTAAGTAACATTTAAATTTAATCATTCTGCTTGCTGCTTAAAACCATCTAAAAGCCTCCTAACACAATGTGATGAAATCAGTATTTCCAACCTTTATATGGCAAAGGATAATAGTGTTGTCTATTCAGTATACATTATTCTCTTATGTCTTCTTACCAGAACGCCTCTTTGAGAATCATAAATATGTACAGCTTAGTCAAAAAAGAAAGAAACAAACAAACAACCCCACCCCACCTCCACCCCCAGATTTCTAACCACTCTTGCAACTATGAGTAACCAGCCTTGTGAAATAATTCTGGCCAATGATACATAATTCTACTAGAAAGTTCTGAGAGAATTTCGACTTTTCCTGATGCAAGATTTACAGCACCCTGGTTGCCTTTTCTTCCTTTTTTTCTGTGTGGGATACAATTGTGATTAGTATTAAGACTAATATCACTTTTTTCATTTAAATTTTGTGTTCTTTTCTCTTTTAAAATTGGTTATAGTTCTGAGATGTATTATGCTTTCTTTGTTTACTCATACGTTTTCCCCTAGGTTTTCAGATGGATAATTAGTTTTTTTATTAGGTTTCCATAAAATCTGATGACTGACACTTTTGAACCTTTAAATTAACACTAAAAGCTACCTCCACTTCAGACTTCCGATTACCTGATAAAACTAATCCGTATGTATTGAACCTATCATAGTCAAGACTGTATTACTTGCCCATAGGTACAACTGATATATGGCCCTGTGAGGACCTGCATCTGCTGGGACCCATCTAGTTCTTGGACTTGCATTTCTTCCATTCTCCGGTTATTTACTTCACTATTTTTCATTCTCATCTCAAGACCTCCCCTAAGTTAATACTCACACCCATACACACATCCATCCCTCCCCCAAACCCTTCTTCTATTTTGTCCACAGCACTACTTGCTTGAGATGTTATGTTCACCTTTTTATTACCTGACTCTAATGCTGGAATGTGCATTTTATATGAATAGGGCCCTCATCTGAGCTTCTTTCACTGAACAGGTGGTACTTAAAACAATAGTAGTGGACACTTAGTAAATATCTGCTAAATAAATAGAATGAACAGCTCTAACTCTAAGGTGCAATTTATTTAATTATCAAAATTCTGAACATGATATAAAGTTATAAGGTTTTTTTTTTGGAATTTTACAATGAAAAAGACAATACATATATGGAAATTTAATACTTGAATTGTCATGGCTCGTGTGTTTTTGCTCTGTGGTCCCATCTACAAGGAAAGAAAATTATAGACATGAGATTTCTGGGAGATGATGAAATGAACAGGCTTAGTTTGTTGGGCTTGTCTGTTTTTTGTTTGTTCTTATTGGTTACTTTCTATCACTGATCATTTGGGGAGATTTGTAAAAGAGAAGGAATAAGCCACTATTTCTTTCCTGCTATTTTTGGAGCAAACATTATATCTATGTTACCTTTCTAGTCATTCCCTTTTAAAATTCTGTTTATTTGCATTCATTATCTTCTTAATTAGTATTGCTATTAATATCACTGTTTCATTTTTATCTTTTTTGTTATGTTCTCTCTTAAAATTGATTATAGTACTTAAATGTATTAACCTTTTATTTTAGTGTATGTTTTTCCTAAGTGTTTAGAGGGATGATTAGTTTTTTAAAATTAGATTTCCATTGTATTCTCAAAAAATTATTTAAAGTTAAAAAAAGCTTCAATTTTTATTTTAAACATATGCTCATAACCTTACATGCCTAAAGTTGTTTATCATTATGCTATACTGTTTTCAGAATTCATGTATTATTTTCTCTGTAGTCTCAGGATTACTTAATAATGGGCTTAGTGATTTCCAAATGTATGAAAATGTGTTATTGTTGTTGGCTGTGAGGTTGGGGAACACTCTATCACCCTAATTACTTAGAATGCATTGTGTCTTATTGTCCAATTCATGTTCTATTTTCGAAAATATAACAAAATGTGTATTCTTATTGAATATAAATTTTTAAACTTTTAGACAAAGGTGTTGATTGATCATGTTATTTATACTTTTTATATCTTTCTTACTTTTGTTCTTTCAATATTACTATGCCAACTCGTCAAAGGACTAGTTGAAATTTATTTTCCACCTATCCCCCTTATCCTGTTTGTTCAATTATAATTTCAAAATTATACTTTAAAGCACATTTATATTAAAGACTTTCATATATTTGGATCAATTGTTCTTACTAGTATATAGAATCACTTTTGTCCTGTGATTTGGCCCTTAAGTGTGATGAAGAGAAATAATGAAGCAAGAGAAGCAAGGTAATATGAAGAACCAGGAAAACACAGACACAACTCAACGTGTCCATTTATTTTAAAACGTGGCTACATCACAGCAAGATTAAAAAAAAAAAGCGATCTACATCAACAATAACAATAGTCAAACAAAAAAAGGAAAAAAGAAAAAATGAGGCTCAAAAGTTTTCAGAATGTGAGATTACAGACACACACACACACACATACACACACAAACACACACACAATCAAAACAGCCATAAAGCAGAGGAAACAATAATAATACAACAAAATTTTAAAATTCAGTGATTGTTCATGTAAAGACAAATAGTAAAAATATCTTGAAGAAGAAATTTAAAAACTCATGATAGTTCTAGACTAAAGAAAAGGAAAATGCAAAGTGGAAGCTCATCAGTATCAGAAAGAAGTTGGAAATAGGAAAAATGTGTATCTAAAATCAAGACTGGCTGGGTGTAGTAGCTTATGCCGATAAGCTACTTAGGTGAACCTGTCACCTAAGCCTGGGGATGTCAAGGCTGCAGTGAGATGTGATCTCACCACGGTACTCCACTCCAGCCTGACTGGCAGAGTGAGACCTTATCTCAAAAGAAAAATCAAACAAACAAACAAAAAATCAACCTTAAGATTAAATTACAATGTGTTGAGAAGGGCATGTATAATTGGAAATGCAGTTTTAAAAATATAGAATATGAGTAAAAAAGCTGAGAAAATAAAAGGAATTAAGTATGTTATCAAAAGAATCTGAAAATAGCCGGGCACGGTGGCTCAAGCCTGTAATCCCAGCACTTTGGGAGGCCGAGACGGGCGGATCACGAGGTCAGGAGATCGAGACCATCCTGGCTAAACACGGTGAAACCTCGTCTCTACTAAAATACAAAACTAGCCGGGCGAGGTGGCGGGCGCCTGTAGTCCCAGCTACTCGGGAGGCTGAGGCAGGAGAATGGCGTAAACCCGGGAGGCGGAGCTTGCAGTGAGCTGAGATCTGGCCACTGCACTCCAGTCCAGGCGACAGAGCGAGACTCCGCCTCAAAAAAAAAAAAAAAAAAAAAAAAGAATCTGAAAATAATAGGTGCGGAAAATACATAAAGAGGCTCCAACAGAGGTATAATTGGAGCAATTAATTCCCCCAGTATTAACCCTTTTCCTTTGAGGAAAAACAAAACAGTGAAGCAAATTAATTTTAAAACAGTAACAGTTACACACACACATACACACACTTCTTGAAATAAAATTTAAATTTACACGTTGAGAGAGGCACATAATACACCTGAAAATTTTGACCCAGAAACATGAATTGCAAAACATATTGCAATAGAAACTTAAACCCTAACCTGCAGTTATAAAGATCAAGTTACTAATGAATAAAAAAGTCAAGTTGCTTTCAAATTCTTGACAGAAAACATACTAACAGAAATGAATGAAAAATAAATAAAAGACTATTCCTAAAAAAATTCATCCAATGTAATATTATGCTAGTGTAAAAACTGAGATATAATTATTAAATGATATTCAGAATACATATGTAGTTTAAAAATAAAGTTACAGAGTGGCATGGTTATTATGGTGCATTTTATATAACAAAAGAGGTTAAAATAAACATACGTTAGCCTATCTATGCCAAAAAAAAAAAAAAAAAAAACAACTAATCAAACAAAAAACTGTGGAAATAAAAACCCAATACAAATAGAAATAGTCACCTCTACCTGGAGTTGGGTAAGTAGGCATAATGTAAAATATCTATAAGCATACCTCTGAATACATTGTTTTAATTTTCAGACAGGATTTTGCTCTATTACTCAGGCTGGAGCACAATGGCACCATCACAGCTCACAGCTGGCTTGACCTCCTGGGCTCAAGTAATCTTCCCACCTCAATCTCCCAAGTGGTTGGGACTATAGGCACACACTACTACACCCGGCTAAATTTTTTTTTTTTTTTTTTTTTTAGAAATGGGGTTTTGCCATGTTGGCCACGCTGGTCTGAAACCCCTGAGCTCAAATGATCCACCCATCTCGGCCTCTCAAAGTGCTGGGATTACAGATGTGAGCCAACACTCCTATCCTCAATATATTTTTGACTTTTATCAATGTTTTACATATTAGCAGTTAAAATACATTTCAAGAAAAAACATTAATCATTAAATGTAACAAAAGCAAATTACCCTAATTGCATATTAGATGGCTAATATAACCACACAAATAAGAAATATCTCAAGTTATTTTTAACACATAATTCTGGTAATATATCTTCAATGAGATATATTTCAAGACTCAAAGGAACTGCAAATGAATCTGAAACTTCACTCAGTAGACTATGTTTCAGTGATGATAATGGTGTTGTAAATTTGGCCCTATTCTCTGAAGACTGTAAGAGAGGGAAATAAGCAAATACATTAATGATATTATGAACCAACATTTGCAATATAAGAGAAAATAGATAAAAGTAAAAAATAAAAAGAGCTAACAGCAATACTCTCTAGTGCTACATTTTGTTTGGAAATATAATTTTATAATTTATTAGAAAACATATATATCTTCCCAAGCTCATATGACTAAAGCAGACTAGGAGTTATGACTCCTGTAGCAATAAGCATATGTAGTGCTGACTTTATTACTGTTCGGCCAATATTCCTTTGATAAAGGCTAATTTTATTTTATTTTATTTTTTGAGACAGAGTCTCTGCCGCCCAGGCTGGAGTGCAGTGGCCGGATCTCAGCTCACTGCAAGCTCCGCCTCCCGGGTTCCCGCCATTCTCCTGCCTCAGCCTCCTGAGTAGCTGGGACTAAAGGCGCCCGCCACCTCGTCCAGCTAGTTTTTTGTATTTTTTAGTAGAGACGGGGTTTCACCGTGTTAGCCAGGATGGTCTCGATCTCCTGACCTCGTGATCCGCCCGTCTCGGCCTCCCAAAGTGCTGTGATTACAGGAGTGAGCCACCGCGCCCGGCCGACAAAGGCTAATTTTAACCACAACAAAGAAAGTTAAAAGTGTTCAAAGACAAATGAGAACCATGTCAAAGAGACACAAGAAAGGAACTAGAGAACGAAGGCCAAAGAGAATCCTCCAGCAATCGTCCATCAAATAGAAACAAAAAAGCACCTTCATAAGAACAACAACAACAATAAAAAATCAGATGAGCTATCACAGTATCTGACTGTAACATGGTAACAAGGAAAGACATTGAAGACTGTAAGAACAATCTTGTATTACCTACTTCACCCCTACCCCAACTGCAGTACTGACTCTTTCTGCTTTGGGGAAAACGAGGAAAGAGAGCAAAGGACTTGATCTGTGGACCCAGGGAATTATCCTTTATATTAACCCAGATCCACCAAGGCTGTGCAGCTAGGCATCGGCAAGGATCTTAGCATACTTGAGCTTAGTGCGCCGCCTAGTGCTGAAACAACTGCAGTGACCACAAGCTTAGGTACCAATATTTAAGCCCATTTGAATTCTTAGGAAGTCCACTCAAGAAGCATGAGTACAAACAAGGCCAGACAGTGAAAATTGAATGAAATACCTAACTCTTCAATATCCAGGCATAGATATACATCCACAAGTATCAAGGACATCCACAAAAACAGAATCCACCAAGCCAACTAAATAAGGGACCAGTGCCCAAATGCTGGAGTGATGGAGATGTGTGACATCTCAGACAGGGAATTCAAAACGGCAGTTTTGAGGAAGCACAACAAACCCCAATATAGTACAGAGAAGAAATTCAGAATTTTATCAGGGAAATTTCGCACAGAGATTAAAATAATAATAATAATAGTGATAAACAGAAATCCTGGAGCTAAAAAATTCAATTGACAAACTGAAACAAATTATCAGGGTGTCTCAATAGCAAGATTCTTAACACAAAAGAAAGAATTAGTAAGTTCAACAACAGTTTATTTGAAAAGACATACCCGGAGGGAGAAAAGAAAATAGTAAAAAAAGAAAGTAGTATGCCTATAAGATCTAGAAAACAATATTAAAAAAGTAAATCTAGTAGTTACTGGTGTTAAAGCAGACATAGAGAAAGAGATTGAGGTTGAAAGTGTATTCAAATAAATAATAACATAGAGCTTTCTAACCCTAGAAAAAAGATACGAATATTTAGGTACAAGAAGGTCAAAGAACATCAAGTAGATTCAACCAAAATAAGACTATTTCAAGTCATATAATAATCAAACTTTCATAAGTTGAGGACAAAGAAGGGATGCTGAAAGCAGTAAGAGAAACGAAGGAAATAAAAGATAAAGAAACTTTGATATAGCTGGCATCAGACTTCTCAGGGGAAGCCATACAAGCCAGGAGTTAGCTGAAGGACATATTCAATGTGCTGGGAAAAGAAAAGAAAAAAAAAACTTTCTACCTAGAATATTGGATCCAGAAATGTTATACTTCAAACAAGAAGAAAAAAACAAAACTTTCTCAGACAAACAAAACGGATGGAATTCATTAATACCCAGATCTGTCTCATAAGAAATGCTAAAGGAAGTTCTTCAATCTGAAAGAAAAACGCACTATTGTGCAAAGAGAAATCACCTGAATCAATGGAATACTCCAATGCTGTAATTGTGGTGTGTAGGTCACTCATATTTTTAGCCTGAACACTAAAAGATAAACCCATCAAAAAAATCATAACTACAACAGTTTGTTGAGAGAAAAGCAATACAAAATTATAAATAGAGACAACAAAAAGTCAAAATATAAGGAACTGGAGTTAAAGTGCAGAGTATAAAATATAAAAAACAAGAAATCAAAACATATTAGCAGCTAAAATTACTGACATACAAAGGAAGACAGAGAAAAAGGAAATGGAGAGTACTAACAAAACAACCAGAAAACAAATAACAAAATTGTAGTAACTCTTTACCTATTAATAATGACATTAAATGTAAATGAACTAAATTCTCCAATCAAAAGACATAGAGTGGTTGAATAAATTTTTTAAAAAAGAAACTATTGGCTGCTTGCAAGAAACACACTTCACCTATAAGGACATACATAGATTAAAAATGAAGAGATAAAAAAGATATTCTATGCAATGAAATTTAAAAATGGAGTAACTATGCTTATATCAGATAAAATAGATTTCTATTTATAAATAAAAGTATAAAAAGAGACAAATAACATCACTATATAAGGATAAAGGGGTCAATTCATCAAGAGGATATAAAAATTGTAAATACATATGCACCTTTGGGTGCTGGAGCACCCAAATGTGTAAACTAAATTTTATTAGAGCGGAAGAGAAATATAGAATCCAATACAACAATAGTTGAAGACTTCAACACCCCACTTTCAGCATTGGGTAGATCATCCAGACAGAAAATTTTTAAAAATGGACTTAATCTGCAATATAGACCAAATGGATCTAATAGATATTTACAAAATATTTTATCCAACAGCTGCAAAATTACACATTCTTTTTCTTAGAATATGGAACATTCTGAAGAAGAGACCATAAGTAAGGAAAAAAAAACCTAAAAATTTCTATAAAATGAAATTATATAAAGTGTATGTTCTCCCGACAATGGAGTAAATTTAGACATCAACAAGAGGAAATTTGGACACTATATACAAGAATGGAAATTAAATAACATGCCCTTGAATGATGCTTTGATCAATTAAAACATTAAGAAAATTTAAAATTATTGAAACAAATGAAAATGGAAACACAATATGCCAAAACCTATGGAATAAGGAAATTTCTTACTAAGAGGGACATTTATAACAATAAACATCCACATCAAAAAAGAGATGATGCATATTAAACAACGTAGAAAAACAAGGGCAAACCAAACCCCAAATTAGCAAACAAAAAGAAATAATAAAGATCAGATCAGAAACAAATAAAATTGAGACTAAAAATTATAAAAGATAAAAAAATTAAAAGTTTTTTTGAAAAGATAAAGGAAATCAACAAATCTTTAGCCAGACTAAGAAAAGACCCAAATCAATAAAATAAATTAAAAAGAAGACATTACTACTGATACCACATAAATTCAAAGGATCATTAAATATTATGATGAGAAATGATATACCAATAAATTGGAAAATGTAGAAGAAATGGATAAATTCCTAGATACATCCATTCTACCAAAACTCAACCATGAAGATGCAGCTTACAGAATGGGAGAAAATATTTGTAAATTATTCAACTCACAAAGGATTAATAACCAGAATATATAAGGAACTCAAACAATGAATGGTAAAAGAACAAATAATCCAACTAAAGAATGCACAACTTATCTGAAAATACATTTCTCAAAACAAGACATACAAATGGTCAACAGTTATATGAAAGACTGCTTGACATCACTAATCATCAGAGAGGTGTAAATCCAAACCACAATGAGATATCATCTCACCCCAGTTAAAAGTCTTATCAAAAGACAAAATACAATGGATCCTGGCAAGAATCTGAAGGGGAATTATCGTATACTTTTGGTTGGAATGTAAGTTAGTACAGCCACTATGAAAAATAAAATGAAGATTCCTCAAAAAGCTAAAAATAGAGTTACCCTATGTTTCAGCAATTTCACTGCTCAATATATGCCCCAAAGAAAGTCAGTCTATTGAAGAGATATCTGCACCCCCATGTTTATTGCGGCAATATTCACAATAGCCAAGATGTGGAATCAACCTAAGTGTCCATAAATGAGTGAACAGATAAGGAAAATGTGGTACATATACAGAATGAAATATTATTGAGCCATAAAAAGAATGAAATCTTGTCATTTGCAACAGAATGGATAGAACTGGAGGACATTATGTTAAGCGAAATAAGCCAGGCACAGAAGGACATATGAAACATATTCTTATTTATATGTGGGAGCTAAAAAACACTGATCTCATAAAGGAAGAGAGTATAACGATGGGTTACCAGAGGCTTCGAAAGGTAGTGAGGAGGAGGTAGAAAGGGGTTGGTTAAAGTTTACAAGGATACAGTTAGAAAGAAGTAAGACTCAGTGTTCAATAGCACAATAGGATGGCTATGGTTGAAAATAATTTATTGTATATATTAAAATGACTAAGGGAGAAGATGTGGAATGTTTCCAACATAAAGATGTGATAAATGTTTGAGGTCATGAATGTCTCGATTACCCTGATTTGATCATTACATATTGTCTTCTTGTATCAAAATATTACATGTAACCCATAAAAGTGTACAATTATTATGTACCCATAAAAAAATAAAACTAAGTAAATAAATAAAAATAAAAGTTTCTGGAAAGAAAAAAAGACACAACAGTTTAATTGAGGGGCTCACTGTGGCTAACTTGGGGAATCACTGGTGTCAACCAAAAATGATCAATGTAACTGATTGTACCATGTCAAACTAATAAAATATGTTACTTTATTATATATGGAATGGCAAAAAGAAATATATTCACTGTCCATCACTGCAGTGACTATGACATCAACTCCAAAATGTGAGAAATATATTTTAAATGGAAGGGATTAATTCCTTCCTCAAAAAAACTTAGATGGAGCTATAGATAACCCCCATTCATGAGTTGAAGGTATTCTTTACATAATAATGTCAATTTATAAATATAGAAGCAATAATAGAATTAAAATAAGTTTGCAATCCCCAGTAAAATTCTTTATGCAGGCAGTATCACCAGTGGATGCTAAATCCGTCAGATGAGTTTGTTGCCACTGTAACCAAGTGATTAAATTGAGTATCGTGACATGGCCATATGACATGAGGTCCTCCTGACACACTGAAATCTCACATGTGTAATATCACACAGGAAGTGCTCTTGCTAAAATGACCATGAATGTAGACCTAACCTTGAGTTCACAGAAAATATAAGAGCTACAGAAACAAGGTAGATGGCATGAGAAAATAATCTGACACATCCAGAATGTAGGCACTAAAAAGTAATCATAAGCCTTGATCTCTTAAAAAATTTTATCATGAAGAAAAACTAAGAATTTGAAGAGGAAGGTGCTATTATGTATATAAAATAACAAAAAAAAGTCACAGCAATGCAATGTAGAGACATGAAAAGTTAATAAAATCAGTTCTACAAATCATTTGAAAAAAATAGAAAAATGAGCAAATGTTGTGGGTTAAACTAATATTAAAGAATTGTTCATTTTATCTAGTGTGATAATAAGATGTTGGATCTGTGTGGGTATGTGAGGTTTAACAAAACATTGATCCATCTCTCTATATATATTTCTCTACCAATTACCCACAGACATAAACAGAGATAGATATAGAAAAAGAGATTATAAAAAATTCAAAAAGGTAAGATATAAAAATAGACACAATGCTAACTTTGGGAACTGGGTGAATGTAATTATTCCTTCCTGCCTTTTCTGTAGTTTTGAATTTTTATAATAAAAGTAAAATTTAGATTAAACTATTTTATTTCAGAATTGAATTTTAAATTTAAAGATAATTTTAAAAGATTGGACACTACCTAAATCTTTTATTTGAACTTTAAGATTATTCAAATATGAAATATGATTATATTAAAAGTCATCATTTGCATTTCCCTAGTTAAAATAACAGAAACCATAATTTTTAATGATGTGGTTATATTACAAAATTGTTTCATGTGCCAATTAATACATTTCTGTAAATAACGTGAAGTTATGTTAGAATTCAATAATGAAACAATTCTCATGGCATTCAACTCTCTAGAAAAGGATGGTTCCACCATCCTGCAACATTTGTCCTTCCTGTCTTTGGGTTTTGGGCCCTTTTCGGCTCAGCTATTGGTTCACTGAAGTAAATGTTCTCTCTTTGTTCAAGCCAGACACAATTCCTTCTAAGGGGGTTAGCTCCGAGTGTTTATTAAAATACATTGGATTCCTGGAATAAAAATACCCCTGTGTGTATACGCATGGTGTGTGTGTGTGTGTGTGTGTGTGTGTGTGTGTGTGTGTGTGTATGTAATACCTCTGACATTTGAATGAATTCATTTTCAAACTCATGGCAGTGAATGACACGGGGAGCTGGCAAGTCAGCCTCCCCGCAGTACAGAGGGCTGTGTTTCTGTTTTCCCTTTCCTTGGGGTCTCTAGTTATGGTCATGTAGTCAGAAACATTTACATTTTGTAGGTGAAGGCAGCTGAGATTCAGTGGAATAATGGAAGTGACATTAATAACATTAAATGTCATAACTCTTGACAACCTCATGCAAATGAGCCCCTTACCAAGCAAGCAAGGAAAAAAAATTCCTGAATATATCTTTTCTTTAAAGTGCATTCAGTATTCAAAAAATCTTCAACCAAGATGGAAGCCAGGAATCCAATTTTGGTGACCTCAGCTACATTCCTCCAGGCACAAATTAGTCATCTTTTTTCGCTGTAATCATCTCAGTGTATGAGAGATAGAGCAGTTGTGATATTTAGAGCTATGCAAATGCTTCTTTTATTTATGCCTCTCCCTTTAGATTTTGCTCCCACTTTTCCTTAATCTTTTATTTTTTCTTCAATGCTAATGTGATTGACAGGCAGAGGGGACAGGCTAAACATCGCCAGGCCTCCACCCTCTTTTCTTTTTCCTCTGAAATATAACAAAGGTGCTTTCAGACCTAAGTGAAGCAAGTCCTAGCATTCCTTGCCTGTTGTCACAACAGATTTAGCAGACCCTTCTGATGTGGTTTCCAGCCTTCTCATCTCCCTTGCCTTGTCAGGGGGTTGCCATCATTTAGAAAGGTACACAGTATTTTGAAAGGATTAGAGGATAAAACACAACTCAATCCTTTATAAAAGAGAGGCAGAGAGGGAGGGAGGGAGAGAAATGTCAGATGTTATGGAGCAATTGGACAGGAGTGATGCGTTCAAAGAAAACCAGCAAATTCATGGAACTGTTTCTGTGAAGCACAAGTAGGCAAGGGTGGCACGTGAATATTTACTGCCACAGAGGAGTTGTCGAAGGAAAAGGCCTGTAAGTGAGTTATGACGATGTTTAGAGGAGATGAAATAAAGCAGGATCAGGAAATCGGTGGACACTTGCGTTGTGTCTGTCGTGTTTTATCCTTAGCACAGGAGGAAAATAAGTGAAATCCATAATTTTCACCATCGTTGCAATGAAAGAAAGTGAAAGTCAAATAGTCCCTGTGAAAGCAAAGCTGAATGAGCTCAGGCAAGAGCCATGAACGGACAGAACTGCACTCCCCAATAGAGGTCACAGGAAACAGGGGGATCGGTGTAGCTCTGCTCTTTTATTTCAGAGATGCGGAATCCAAAGCCCTGAGAGGTTTGGTGACTTGCCTGTGGTCACACAGCTATTACTGTAGAATATCAAATGTAGGTTATGCTTGCATGCCACTGCCTCTAGGTCACATGCCTCCTTTTCTGAATGTCTCTGCTGCTGGAGACGCTGGGCCCTTCAGAAAAGAGCAAGTCCTCTGTCTTGCTCAGTCTCTTTTTCTTGCTTTCATTCTTGTTTTCACTGTAACATTGTTCAAAATGAATGCTTTCTTTTTTCAGAATAATAATGTATGAAGGAAGCCATGCATAAAATTTCTACAAGTAGTATGATACAAAACATGCATAAATATATACACAGATTTTCTAAGCAGCGAGTCACTGGGACCCTATACAACTTGTTTTTCTCTCCAAACAGTGTTTACTTGGTTAAGACTAATTGCATTTTTAGCATTTACTAAAGGGTCAGGAAGAAACAACAAAAGAGAAAATCCAAAATTAAGTTTGAGGAAATATAAATAGCAAAGGGGTTATTACAGGTGCTAATAAGGGTGGTGTTTACTTCAAACCACATGAAAGCCAACATGGGTCAAGTTACTTAAGGAATCCAAAGGATTTCAAATTGATCTGAACTAATGCATTTAGCATGAAAACCACATTGGTCAAGGTTCTAGCACATTTTTGGATAAATAGAAATTCTATTCAATTTGCTCATTTTAGACTTATAAGCTAGGTGTGTGCACATCTTAGTTTAGTGCAGACGCCACATGAAAAGAGAGAGGCCAGGGCAAAATGGGATTACTGTAGTTGACAAAGTTACTTCTAGGTGCTGGTTTGGAGTTGGTGATGTCAGTATAATCCCATGCTTAGGTTCACACACACACACACACACACAGAGACACACACAAACACACACACAGATGCAGAAACAATTACAGATGTGTGTATATCTGGGGTAGCATGCACCAAGATGCATAGATGCATTAATGTCTCAGTAGTAATAAACACACCCAGCACCCAGATCTTGTTTGCTAAGTACCATTCTCCAATAAAAGAAATCAAGATGCTTTGGGAAAAACATGCTGATGCAAGAGCAGTCAAGAGAAACACAAAATGAGCCTGCAGTAAGTGCTCAAAAAAAAAAAAAAAAAAAAAAAAAAAAGAAAGGGTGACTCAGACTTTAGGCTTAGGGAAAATCAATATGTTTCCCACAGGCCAAATTAAAAGAGGCAAAATAAACAGGTATCATATTGTGTAATCACAGCAAGAATAAATTAAATACCCAGAAGTCTCTACTGAGTTGTATAAATGAGTAAAATTATAAATAAATGGAGAAAAAGAGAGAAATACATCTCACAGAAAAATGCCTATCAATAAATGTAGAAGAAATGAAGAAACTAGAAATGCACCAGGGAGTAATTGCTGCAGAGAACATTCCCTGATGAAATCAGTGGAATAATTTTAAGGAGAAAAGGATATTTGCATGTGCTTACGTGATCTCTTCCAATATACTTATTAATCAAAGTGGTGGTTTTGGCACATGTCCACAAATTATTTGATGCATTTTCCATGTTGTGGAGCATGATTCCTCTTCCCTGAGGGGGAACTAAACTAAGTGACTGGCTTCTAACTCATGAAGTAAGGGAAGTGAAAAATGGTAATTTGTCAGCTTATATTTTAGATATTCTGTTTAAATTCCCTCTATGCAAGATTCTTTTTCCCTAACGACATTTCAAATTTTCCTATATTTTACTTTGTCAATTTGAAAGTGAGTCATTTACTCTCTTAATTATCTTATTCCTTCATGTTTTTCCCACACACTCCTCAATAATTTCTTAAGAACTTCATATGCATGTTGCATAGACAATGATTAGAACATGTTGTCTGGTCAGTCTGAGGTACACAAGGGCGAACGACAAAGAAAATCTGAAAACACATCATCACTGCAATGCAATTAGGGATCTAGAGAGGCAAGAACAGAAGATGCCTAAGCAAAGGGGAGAAAATGTCTTATTCTGTTTGGAGAAAAGTGAATAAAAGTTTCCAACCAAAGGGACATAGAAATATAATGGTCGTAAGAGTTAAGAAGAAATATTCAAAACAGTTCAGAGGGGAGGGAGAATTGTATATGTGAAAAAAGGTAGGAATTTTAGTAGATTATTGCCAGAACCCATGAACACTTCTTTTTTTAATTTGGGGGAAAGGAGATTCTGAGGGGAGTAGAGTGACTAGCAAGAGATGAAAATGAATTGTGAGGGAGGTGGGGGGAAGAGTGAGATACAAGGCTGTTTCTAGCCATGAGAGGCACAAGGCTGTTTTTAAGTGGTGTTGCACCTTGGACTGTATTCAGATAGGGAGTAAGATCTTGAGATTGCGTATTGTAATGATTCATCTGGCAAAAAGACCTGAAGGGTGGATGAAAAGGGTTACCTAGAAGAGCAGCAGCCAACTGGAAATCCATTGCAGTATCTAGGATAGATATGATAAGAGCAACAGGGATGGAGAGAAGAATATTTTGGGAGAAATCTAACTGATTAAAAATGATCAACGGTTATTTACCAATTGACAGTAAGGGCAAAGGGAGAAATAAGATGCTAGATATATTTTCAGATTTCTCCCTTGGTAGTGTGATTAGAATTTTACTACTATTGTTAGTGTTAGTAGTAACAGTAATAGTAAAATCTAATAGTACTCCTAGAACTACTAGTACTACTTATACAACTACTGCTGCTGTCACTATTATTACTAGGGCTACCACTACTACTACCACCACCACTCCCACCACCATGACCACTACCACCAGCACCACCACTACTACCAGCACCACCACCACCACTATTACCACCACTACTAGCAACCACCACCACTACTACCACCACTACCACCACCACTACTAACCACCACTACTAACCACCACCACTACCACCACCAGCAGCACACCTAACACCATGTTCAGAAGTGTCCCACACTTGGTTTAACGCTCCATTGTCTCTATCTTGAAATTCTTTTTTTTTTTTTTTTTTTTAACAAAAGCTAGTTTGTTCAACTTTTCTTGTGAGAAGTGGAATGACAACTTCCAAGTTTTCACATGTCAGAGCAAAATCAAGGGAGACACTTTCAGTTAGACCATGTTGACCTTGAATGCTCTGTGGGGTGTCTGGAATACATTTGAAAATGTCCACCTCTTTCAGGAGAAAGCTATCTGGTCTAGCTGTGCCAAGCACCATCATACAAGGGATTATCTTCTTGATTAGTGTTTAAGGATGACCAAATTTGTGCCCAGTTCTTCAACCCCAGACAGGAGGCCCTGAAGACACTGGCAAGAGGTGCTCAGGAGAAGGACTTATGCCTGGGGTTGAGAGGAATTGCACAGAATCTGGAGGGTAAGAGAACAGTTAGAAAAGAAGGGAAAGACAAGTGTTAAACCTGTGGAAAGTTTCAGTGAATGGGCTTAGAAAACAGTTCTTTGATTTTAAATAAACCTTTTAAAGTCAAGATAATGGTTTTGTTTTGTCTTTTTCTTTTTTTACCAAAATGGCCAATATGATAAATATATTTATTTTGACAAGTGTTAGGACAATAGCAACAACAAATTCTCCCAAGTTACAGCAAAGCGATGTTTAAGCCTAATTAAACATGGTCAGAATTCATTTTAGAACGCAAATCTGACAAGACAACACAGTAGAATGGAGGAGTGGCCTGTCATGGAAAATGGTAGCCTCCTCTGCTGCAGATATTTCAGGAGTATTTCTAAGTACAATGGCACAACACACTGCAAAGGCAAAATGCTAATGGCAGGACGTACGTGAAGTACACAGAAATAGCCTCACTTCCAATAAGAAGATGCAATGATGCATTTTCAGAGAAGATGCTCAAGCACAAAACTAAGTGAAAGATGATAAATAAATGACAATTTTTCCTGAAAGTTTGAGTTCATAAAAACCTAACTCCCTCTTTCTTCACCGATGTATGCAGGAGCCTGTATGGCCATGAGTGCTGTTTTCTTAATTTTCCCCGAGGTTTCTCCATTTTAAGAAAATCTAAAGGAGGAAAAAGGACCTGTGGTTTGATGATCCACTACACTCTGGGATCCTGTGAATGCTCTTTAAGCTCATGGGGTCTTCCTGGGATTCAATTTTAAAAGTCAAACTATTTAAATCATGAAACTGGAAGTAACTGCATGAAGAAGCTGCTTAGGTGCTTGTTGAACAAGGAAGCCATCTGAACACCTTTGAAAACTCCAAGATGTTGGAGGGTCCGACATCACACTAAGGCTCGATGTGGACTCAGGAGTCCCTTCGCTTGAAAATAAATTTAGTGACACTTCTATCAGTTATAAAATTATTAAATTCTTGAATAAAGCACATGGCACACATGTTGGAAAGTATTGATGTGTGTAAATCTCTATCTTATTACATTCTTTTTGTACTTTTAAACATGCATGCCCAGTGCCACATAAAGGAGTATGTTAGATTTATACATCCTTCAACTGATGAAATGAGCCAGAACATTTACTTAAACCTAGACACGACTGTTGCAAGTTTACTGCCAAATCATAGTTTATATTTTTCTATTGGGTTTAAATAATTCAAACATGACCTCTTTGTGCTGGGACAAATGAGTACCATGTGTGATCGTGCAATGGAATCTGTGAGTCAGTGTGAAATTATTTCATGTTTTCTGCTTGTTACCATAATATTAATTCACAGTTCCAATGAGACAGGTTGGGGCTACCACACTTCCTGTAACAGTGCTTAAAAAGATGAGAAATTGTAAATCTTTTACGGATCCTGTTACCTCAAATGAGACTGAAAGGTTACTAAGAATTTTCCGTAGCTTCCCCCACCAACCCCCAAGACAAGTCTGTCTGTTGTCACAGGAAATAGTGGCTCATTCATAAAAAGTTCATTCAGAGGCTCTCCGTTTGTCTGACCTACAGGGCAGAGTTCAAACTTTTGCCAATTGATTGAAGGGACATCTTCTATGCACTCACTCAGCACTTAGGGAATGTATTTTCCATCAGACACCTAAACAGGGAAAATTTTTCCTCTTCCCTACAGAGTGCCTTTCCCAAATGATGCAGACAGGCCTAGATACTTCAATTTCAAACAAAATGGGATTGCCACAAATTTGTAACTCAAAATTTGAGAAAGTAGATTTATCTGCCTAGCATGATCCAGATTATTCTTTTCTAAAATAAATTCTAAAATAAATCAGATTTAGAATAAAACAGATTTAAATTATGTTCTCTTTTTCCCATTTCCTGGAGAAGCGAACACTAACCTAATGTGGCTCCAAGTAAATTACGTGATTACCTCTTCAAGCCACTGGAACAAGGCTGGGCGAGTGCATCGCGGAATCACAGAACATCACGTGGGAGGGAGCAAAGTGTTACCTCAGCAACTGGGTTTTACAAGATGGAGGATTTAGTGCCAAGATAGCTAGCCCGGGGACATGGCGAGGGAGTTATTAAAATCAGCTCAGGGGTTCGCAGGAGGATTCTGAAGAGGGCACATTGTCCAAAAGGAGAGCTGAAGGCAGGTGGGGTTACGTTGTGCCTCGTGGCAGCAATTACTGAATGGCAGCCTAGAGCGAGCCAGGGGCGTCCATCACGCCACCGCCACTCACTTCCCGAAACAAGTTGTAATGCCTGTTTATCATAGACCTTAATTCCCTAATGTCGAGAACAAAGACAAGTATCAAAATCTAGCAAATTTTTTTGACACTAGGAAGTGAAGCAAAGGACTAACCTCTCCTCAATCCCATCTTTGTTAAAATAAACTCTCATTTTAGCAGCTCATTCCAGATGTCAGTCAAGCCCTACACATTAGCACCAAATAGTGCCCGTGACTAAAGCCACAAAAGAAACAGAGTAGAACATAAAATGAGAAGTGATTCCAGGTGACTTTCCCATTAGAACAGAAACCGTGCGGCTGGTGGAGTCAGAGGCAGTGGACACATTTGGGGAAGTAGAATCAGCTTGCGCTGTCTGTTGATCGGTGTTGTGCTGTTTAGTTTGTTTGTTGTTTTGATTAGTAGACACTTCGGTAGCAGCATGTTTATGTCAGTGAATGCTGGGGTCTTCCCTACCAACTGATAGTTCCCTGTTGAACAGAGCGTGCAGGATCAGCTTCGGTGTTTTTAATTATTGTTATTTTCACAAGTCAAACAACAACTGCCCTTTGCTTAGAATCATATTTTCCAAACTTGGAAAATTTACATCTAGCACCTTTCTTTTTAAAACATGCAACCTATCCTTGCACTGGATACTGTGGTAGAGGGCGGGGAGACATGAGATATATCTCATTACAAGTTCAGTTTAGATGCTTTCCATCCCTCACACACCATAGCTGAAGGATCAGTGCTTACCAGGTGGAGATTGGGGCTGACAGGACTCAAGAAGCCTAGACAAGGGCCCTTCCTTAGAAACGCTACCTGGGTTTTATACAAAACCCAGAAAAATATATATAAATATATATATTTATACAAAATCCCAAAATATATATTATACTATATATGATATATCATACATATGTTGTATATTCATATATATCATATATATGTTGTGTATCATACATGATATATCATATATATGTTATATATGTTATATGATACATAACACATATATGTAACATAATATATGTAACACATATATAATATATAGCATATATTATATATGATATATATGAATATACAACATATATGCTATATCACATATAGCATATATGTTATATATGATATATCACATGTATCATATAGATAATAATATATGCTATATCGTATATCATGTTATATAGAATATATGATTAATATATAATATATGTTATGTACTATAGCTAATATATCATATGTCATATATGTAATATATAAAATATGTCATATATGATATATATTTTATATGTTATATATTTTTAATGATATATATCGTATATTATATATACGGTTATGTTATCATGTCAATAAAGAATAAGTCCACAAGTACAAAGTCATTCTGTGACTCTTCTCCAACATTTGCTCTACAGAGTGAGGCAGGAGTGTTTACAAAGTAAATTTGAAAACTAACTCTCTGCTACCTGGGCAGTGCAGACACCAGCACCTGGCCCTCTGCTCTGTGGGAGGGCAGGGCAGCCCAGGCCACCAAGCAATCACGTATGACAGTGGAGGGAGCCCACGTGCAACTCTCCTCTCTATCAACCTCCATGGACGCTCTGTTTATTCTCGTCCCTGTCAGAAGCAGTGCCTTGCCATGGGAAGTTGTGTGGAGTGATAATCTCAGACCCTTCTAGAAGGAGGGGACTGTCGCTTTATCTTTAACTGAGCTTTAAGACCACAGATCTGACTGGTAGAGTTCTGCACATTTTCTATTCCTGTTGGCCAATGGCCATTTCCAGCCAGGAGAGGGAGACCTGCGCCCTCGTGGACTTAAAGGAGCCACAGCCATTTGAAGAGGGCATTTGTGCTACTGTGGAATCCGACTCCTCCTCCAATCCACCTACCCCTTTAAATCACGTCATGATGGCATCGCCCTCTCTCTAAAACGTTCCCACTTTTAAGGACCCGAAGGAAGATGACTTTTGGCCCCACTCCCCCATGTCTATCAACTGGGCCTTATTACTTTCCTCTTTCTACTCAAGCATTTCAGGCAGTTTATGAAACTAGTAAACAAACAATATATGTGTCCCTGAAACACTGATTGATGATTAAAAAAAGAAGAAAAGACAAGATTCCTGAGAAGAGCATCGAACACTCTGCAACTCCAGGCCTACTCTTTGGAGAGAAGTGCATGACTGAGATCGCTTTTGCTCCATATCTGCAATTCCACCACCACAAAGTTTGACCGATCTCCGAGCTCACTGGAATTGTGGAGTCAGGCTCTGGGCTTATCGCTCAAGGAGGGACAAAGCCCCTGACCCACTGGAGGTGGTGGAAGGGAAGGGTCATTGACAAGCTAGACATCTGAGACCTCAGCAAGGAGGAAAATCAGCATAAGAAGTAACATAAATAACCCAAACTCTCTAAGTAACAACTCTAACAGGGGATTAAGGCTGACTTGGCTGACAAACTCAGAAGAAGGTGTGAACAAAGAAAGATACGACAGAATCACTTCCTTGCTTCCCGTAACACATTCGTTTGAAGGGAAGGAACTGAAATTAAAGAGAGGTGACCGGTTAAGGGGAAGAACTGGGTTCTGCATGGTGGAAAGTGTTCTCCCCCTGCAATGTAAGAGGAACCTCAGGAATAAATCAAGGGAACACTCGAAGTCTCATCATTTGATGGGAGTGTCCTGAATAGGGGGTCTGCCACATGTATCCATCCCGAACACAGTTGCCCTGCTGCCTTCATGGAACACGGGTGGGCAGTGGGCAACTGAGGTTGGGCCCTCTGGAAAATGCAGACACATGCACAACGACACTCTTGCACATGCACACACACGTGGACAGGCACACGCACAGCAACACTCTTGCACATGCACACACATGTGGACAGGCACATGAACAGCGACACTCTTGCTCACACACGTGGACAGGCACATGGACATACACGTGGACAGGCACACACACAGCAACACTCTTGCACACACAATCACATGGACAGGCACACGCACAGAGACACTGTGTCCAGAACTGGTTCCTTCAGATGGGTTCTTGGTCTCAGTGATTTCAAGAATGAAGCTGAGGACCCTCGTGGTGACTGTTACAGTTCTTAAAGATGGTGTGTCCAGAATTTGTTCCTTCAGATGTGTCTGGAGTTTCTTCCTTCTGGTGGGTTCATGGTCTTGCTGACTTCAGGAGGGAGGCCACAGACTCTCACAGTGAGTGTTACAGCTCTTAAAGGTGGTACGTCTGGAGTTGTTTTTTCCTTCCAATGGGTTCGTGGTCTCACTGACTTCAAGAGTGAAGCCGCAGACCTTTGCAGTGAGTATTACAGCTCATAGAGGCAGTGCAGACCTAAAGAGGGAGCAGCAGCAAGATTTATTGTGAAGAGCGAAAGAATAAAGCTTCCACAGCATGGAAGGGGACCAGAGACGGTTGCTGCTTCTGGTTCGGGTGGCCAGTTTGTATTCCCTTATCTGGCCCCGCCCACCTCCTGCTGATTGGTCCATTTTTACAGAGTGCTGATTGGTGCATTTACAAACCTTTAGCTAGACACAGAGTGCTGATTGGTGTGTTTTTACAGAGTGCTGATTGGTACGTTTACAAACCTTTAGCTAGACGGAGAGTGATGATTGCTGTGTTTACAATCCTTTAGGTAGAGGGAAAAGTTCTCCAAGTCCACACCCAACCCAGAAGCCCAGCCGGCTTCACCTCTCAACACTTGCACACGCACATACACGTGGACAGAAACACGCACTGTAACACTCTTGCACACACACACACACACGTGGACAGGCACATGTTTGCAGCACAGGACTCACTCTCAAGTCCACGCCCACACGCACAGAGGCAGCTTGGTGAACTCTGAGGGACACAGGCCCAGTGCCCTGACCCCTGTGAGCTCCTCAGTTCTCACCCTGCCGCTGTCTGCTAAACAAAGGTTACAGCAGGGCTCTGAACACTGAGGTGTGCCCGAGGCCATTTGTCAGGGGAGGACTGAGTGACTGCCAATTAACTGAGTGCTTTAATTGTGAGGCCTCATTATGGAACCCGTCTCCCCAGCACTGCTCTTCAGATGTCAGACAGGGAAGAGAACACACACGTGAGCGACCTACAAACTCCAGATCACGGTCATGTGCCATCCCAATCTATCCCCCATTCTCCTGTAGGGCCCTAATTTGACCTTCAGTGAATAAAAATCAAAGTTGAATCAAGTTCAACAACAGGAAACCTGCTGGTGATTAAAAAGTGAGCGTTGTTTTTGGTGACCGGAGGTGTCATAAGGACAGTCTTTAAGGTGGAACTTGGAGATCCTGCCCTTTGAGTGGCTCTGCATTCATAAATCATCACACCTTCCCAACGTGACACACCTTTTCACTTCCCATTAATTCCAAAACTACTTTCTGGTTTGGTAGTTAGCTTTCAAACTGTCAAGACAGAATGTAATTGAAAGTGAATTTGATTAAAGGAAAAATAGCTCTGCACACCAACGATTGGGATCTGATTTGTTCCAGGGATGAGAGGAGTGGAGCGGTGTCAAAACACAGGGGAGCTTCTCCTGCACTCAACAGGCCAAGCCCAGACAGAACATCAGTCAACTGAGACATGAGAAGTTTCTGATGTGAGGTACTATTACAGTTCTTCGTGTGGTTAGAGGGCCGGCAGCAAACGAATCACAGTGACCACTGCAGATGGCTTCCTTGTCTCTCAGCCTCCACAGAAGCCAGGTCCCAGGACAGCTTCAGTTTTCCACAAGGAAACTGAGGCACCAAGGGTAAGACTTGCTATCACTAACCCTGCTAGTAACTGGTACATGCAGTATAAGAACCAGGGCTGAGGCCATCAAGCACATCCTCACTCGCCTTAGAACCAGAGTAACCTGGCACTGAAAAAAAAAAAAAAAAAAAGGAATGCACAAGACTTCTTGACATAAATTTTCTGCAGCACTTGGAAATAATTTGTCCTAGAACCAGAGACTAAAATAATCAGGAACGTTAGAGACTGTCTAACTCAAAATCCCTTATATAAACATGGGGTAGAGCACAGAGATGCTGGGTTTCTCATACAGATTCACAGGAGAGTGCCTTGTGCACTGTGGGTCTGAAGATTCTTGGTCTGAGTGTCCACATCCATCGTGTGGGGCTCAGTTCAAAGATCCCAGGGCCAGCTCTAGGAATTTTCAAACAGTATGCTGACTCCATACAAACCCCCATTGCCCATTCCTTTCTGCTAAGGATTAGAATCATTCTTGAGAATTTCAACAACACATGCTCCCAAATGTACTAGATAGAAGGAGAGCGTTTGTTAGAACATTCTGTGGATAAAACCTGGGGCACAGGCCCTCAGCAGCGATGCACATTTGCCACAAAGGCGCCCTGACCCAAACTTTCCAGTTAGAAGGCAGAGAATATGCGTGTTGACACTTTGTATTAAAATACACATTTCTGCAATGAAATACCTTCCACAAGAAACAACTTCCAGCAATCTTCCTCCCTATCATCTGTTTGAAAGACATGCTTACGCATAGAGAAGGGAGTGCATAGTGAACAACCTCTTTGCTTATTTGTAAATTTTGGAAAGCAGAGGCGAAATAGTCACCGTTTTAAAAAGAGACTGTACTTTAAATGAGAAAAGGTCTTAATTAGTCCAGAGAAGGACTTTCTAGTTGCTTTTCTCCTCAAGACAAAAACCATTAATTCAAATGTGCTGAGGGAGGTTTCGGAATACTGAACTGGAGCTTTGAAATTGCCATTAGAATGGCCCACGTTTATTCCTGCCATGCACGATTAAAACAGAAAGCCAACAACAGCACAAAACCCCGAGCTCCAGTGAACACCAAGCAGGAGCTCATGAGATAAAGGGTGATTTCCTAAAGATGAGGGCAGACGCTTCTGTGAATGTATGTCAGCGTTACACGTACGCTTGCTAGTCTTCATTCAGAGAATACATTTTGTTTTATTGTATTCTAAATATGTATATTGTTTCCTGGCTCTGAGCGCATGGTAGAGAAACCCGGGCAAAGAATGATCACCTTTGCCTTCCTGGCCTCAAAGACCAATGACCATCCTGCATTCCCTGATTGGGTCAAAAAACGGATCTCCCACATAAAGGAGCAATTATTAAGTATTTATTTCCTTTGGGGAACTATTTTAAGAAATATCAAGTCACAAATTCATATTTGATATAAATAAGCTTTCTAAGTTGTCTTCATGAAAACATATGACACCTCTCTTTGTACATATTAAAACCTTCCTTAATTTTTTAACAATTTACTGTTGGGCACAGTCCATAGTTGTAGGTTTAGAAGTAGATATAATTTAAAAACCATTATCATATGCCAGGCATAAAGGCCATGCATTTTTATATTTCTCCTGGCATCCTCAGGAAACATCTGTGAGGTATGTAAATCAAAGAAAATGACCGAGGCAAGTCTCAATCATTTTAGGAGGTTGATTTGCCAAAGTTAAGCTCCCATGGCTGGGAGATAGGTCTATGCCTTTCTCCAAAGATGATTTTGAAAGCTTCAGTATTTAAAGGGGAAAGGGTAGGTACTGGAGGAAGAGAAAGAAATGTTTAAAATATGTGGGTAGACAAGAGAAAAACAGTTACATCCTTTTGAGTCTTTGATCAGCCTTTCACTGAATATACAATTTTCATTTGAGGGAGGGGTAGAGGAACAGTCACGTATGTCTTGGTCTGGCCCAGTGAATCTGCATTTTACATAAGACAATATAAACAATAGGGCAGAGCAAGCCATCGGACAAGCATTTGTCTCAGGTGAGCAGAGGGATGCCTTTGAGTCCCACCCTTTGCCCTGCGCCTATGAACAGGATCTATCCATTTGCATGGCCTGGAGAAATGTCACAGAATTGTTTTAGGGTAAAGATTTTGGGATCCACAAGGAATTTCCTGTTGAGCAAGTTGTGAGGGAGATGTGTAGCTTTTATCTTATTTAGGAACCCAATGGGAGGCAGGTTTGTGTGATCCAGTTTCCAGCTCGACTTTTTCCTTGGACTTCGTGAGTTTGGGGTCCCAGAATTTATTTTTCTTTCACAGGTGGGTACCACAGGACAATCACAAAATCCTCCCGAGGCTTGGATCAGGTCAGCACCAAGCAGGGTCCTGTGAAGTGTGCAGAGCCTGCTAGCCCTTCGCCTTCATACCCATTCCGTGAGGAGGGGACTTGGAGGGTTAAGCCACATGCTCGGACGGGAGCTGAGGAAGGGGCACAGCTGCCACTGATGCCAAGCTCTTTCTCCAAGCCTGGGGCCCTAAGTATGAAGCTGGAAGAACCATAAGAATCTGCCGTTATAAATGTCTTACAAAACGTGTACAAGAAAAGGTAGACAAACCAGTCCTGAAAATATAAATTTAAAAAGACCTGAAGTAAAAGTTAAGGTGACTAATTCTCAGATATTCCCTCTCTTCTCCAAAACTCTCAAGATTTGGCCACCCCGCAGCTCCGTGAGGACGTTTGCTCTCACAACATAAGAATCCTCTCCGAATTCCGGGGTGAAGAAAGCATGAGTCACGTCTTACGTTTCCATTGATGACAGCAGGTGAATCACAGAGTGGGCGTCCAGCCATGTGGCCATGTAGCTCAGAAGGAGCCTGACACAAGGAGGGGCCGGCCATCTGTGGAGGTGGTCGGGGCGGCCAAGTCAGACTCCAGAGTGGGGGGCAGGGGTTAGGTGCAGTGAGAGCAGCTCAGCCACAGAGCTCCAGAGGGAGAGGAGGCCCCATTTCAGCATGGAGGTCACGGGGGTAACTCTATGTATCAACCTGACTAGGCCACAGTTCCCAGACATTTGGTCAATCATTGTTGCTGATGCTGCTATAAAGGTATTTTTTAGATGAGATAAATCTTAACTCAGTAGACTTTCAGAAGAGCAGATGAGCCACCTTAATGTGGGTGGGCCTCACCCTAGCAGTGGGGGCCTTAACGGAAAGACTGCTTGCCCCTAGAAGAAGAAGGAATTCAGCCACAACCCTTGGACTTAAACTGCAATTCTTCCATGGGTCTCCAGCCTGCGGGCCTACTTTGCAGAATTTAGTCTTATCAGCCCTACTATAGTGTGAGCCAGTTCTTTAAAATTTCTCTGTGTCTTGTCTTTCTGTCTCTCTACATATATATGTGTGTGTGAGGGGGCTGTGGGTGGGTGAGTGTGCATGTATGAACACACACACATATACATACTATGTATACACATACATATGTGTACATATACATGCACATACACACTCCCCACCCCCACACATGCATGCACACACACATGCACACACACACACATATATATGTATATATATATTGAGATATATATATATATATATGCAGTCATGTGCCACATAGCAATGTTTTAGTCAATAAGGGACCACATATAGGACGGCAGTCCAATAAGATTACAATACCATATTTTTACTATGCCTTTTCTATATTTAGATACACAAATACTTCCCACTGTGTTATAATCACCTATACTATTCAGTATGGTCATAACAACACAGGTTTGTAGCATGGGAGCAATACACCTAGCCTAGGCAGGCAGTGGGCTGCACCGTCTATGTCTGTGTAACTGGCTGAACACTCCATGATGTTCAGCTAACAACACATTTCTCAGAACACATCCCCATCGTTAAGGGACACATGTCTCTCTTTCTTGTTCTTTCTCTGTCTCTTTCACACACACACACACACACACACACACACACACACACACACACACACACCAGCTGACATAAAATCTCCACCTGGCAGGTGCCCTGGGACATGTGTGTGAGTAGGGAGGCTCCACGCATGACTCTTGACTCTAAAGCCCTTTATCATTCCAGGACAGCATGTCAGGACTCACTCACTCAAAGTAACTGCACCAGACCATCAACCCAGCCACCACGTGCCGACACGCACACAGGCACATGCACACAGACACACCACTGTCCTGCAAATGAGTGGATCCAAGCTTCTCAGGGTGGCACAGGTCTGCCGACAGGGGAGTTGCAGCCCCATCGGGGCTGGGGGAAATAGATGTTAAGCCCCACTGTTTCCTTGGCCCTGTGACAGTGGAGAGGAAGACATGGTCCAAGGCAACCCTCTCAGCTCCAAGCTGAAGGATCCCTTGAACCAGCATTGTGAGTGAAAATATGCACTTATGGGAATTTCAAAGACCGCTTGAGGAGGGAGGTTTTGTACAGATGGGTGAGCTGGGCTCTGCCGAGTTTATGCCGAGTCTTGCCATTTATGGGACTGCATGGGCACTCACCAGCCAGTCATTCTGAAATACATAAATGACAATCTCATCCACTGGGCTCTTGTCCGGGCCTTTGTTCACCTGCATGCTGACCTCTGTCTCCACATTCGAGGAGGTCTCTCTCTCCCTGACACTGGCAGCCCCCACCTTCTTAGCCTTTCTTGTGCTTCCCTCTTGGGGAAAACGAATGATAAAAACAGGCAGAGGAACGTGAAAAGACCAGACTGGCTAGTCTTCTGGCGTTCGTCCTTCTGTTCTGGAAGTTCCTGTCTTCCAATATCAGATTCCATGTTCTTCAGCTTTTGGGCTTTTGGACCTACACCAGTGATTTGCCAGGTGCTCTCGGGCCTTTGGCCACAGACTGAAGGCTGCACTGTCAGCTTCCCTACTTTTGAGGTTTGGGGACTAGGATTGGCTTCCTTGTTCCTCAACTTGGAGACAGCCTCTTACGGGACCTCACCTGGTGATCACGTGATTCACTACTCCTTAATAAACTCCTCTATATATCCTCTTAGTTCTGTCCCTCTAGGGAACCCTGACTAACACAATTACCAACAACAAGTATTTCCTGACTCTTGCCTTTTACAAAGACATGACCAATCTTCAGGTTTCCAGCCACTTTCTCTACAGCTGTGTTTTTCAATCACTTTTTCAATCACCTTAAGAGGCCTTTTTAGATCTCTTTTCTTGATGGCCTCAACCCATATAAATTTGAGAACACAGACCAACTGTATGTTTGATTATGAATTGGAAATACGTCTGTGTTTTATGCCAAAAATTAGTACTTTCTTTTATTCTCTCCATCACCCCAAAACAGTTTTGTCCCCTGGGTTCTGACGTGTTTCCTGTTGAGGATATATGCTCTATGGCTCTTCATGGGTGGCTGGGAGCTCCAGAAGGAAATCACGCTATGGAGATAACTGGGGCGCTGGATGTTTATTCTTTCTCTCCAGTGAGCCCCAGTATGCCTTAATGATGCTTTTACTTGCCTCTGGTCCAGAGATTTACTAATGTACTGGTGTTCCCACCCCAGCTGCAATCCACACAGAGGAAAGAGCAGAAGTTACCCGGAGAAAATGCCATGTCCCCCTGCCGTGCTGCAAATCTTTCTTCTTCGTCTTCTTGTTTCCTTTCTCCAAATACTTGCTACTGCACCTCTTCCCCAGAATCAACACCTTTAGCTGTGTCTTGCATCTCATATCCTTTCATCACCTCCAAGATTTTATGCTTTCTGTTAATAACTTTACCTTCAGTGTCTGCATTCTATATTTTTACAAATGAAAAATTACATGCAAAAAAATTGGAACAAGTGTGCCATATGTTACTAGATCCTGGGATACCCAATTTTTGAATATGAGTTTGTCTTATCTTATGCTTTCACTGTGCCTGCACCATACATTTCTTCCCATACCCAAAAGGTGAGTATTTTCTAAACTTGTCTTACTCTCTGTCAAAATCTTAATCTCTCTGTTAGCCCAGAAAGCTCTCCAAGACGACCACCGACCTGTTCAACTCCTCCTTGCTTTTTTTTGAGACTAAATATATTAGGTTGGTGTAAATTAAAATGAATCTCACAAACTGCAATTACTTTTGAACCAACCTATTAAGCCTGTAAGAAGTCTTCCCTCAACCTCACCAATTTCCATTTCTCAACTTTGTCCCCAATATTTACTCCTAAGTCTGAGCCCTAGAGCCCTAAGTAGAGGGTCCTATCATCATAACATTTGCACTGTCTTATCAACGTAACGTCACTTGACTGTGATCCTGCAAGATTGTGTACAGCTTTGGGGGCAGGAATTATGTTATTCATTTCAGAGTTTCCAGTGCCTATACCAGACCCAAGAAGAATATGTTTTCACAAGTCTGTTGAATGGTAGAACAAACGACTGATTGATGAAAACACAAATTACTTGATGGAAGAAAAGAGATAAGAATTTAAAAAATATAACCAGCTCATGCAACAGCTTGACTAAATAACTGTAACATATTAACCCATTCAGAATAAATTATATACTTTCAAAGATAAAGTAGAAGCTTCCACAGCCAAACGTGCCACTTAGACTTCTAGGATACATTTATCCATTTTACAGAAGCATCTACACTACACATCTCCTCAGGACAGAGACCACACCGCTTGATGACGCGCCCGCAAGCTCAAAAAGTGGCCTTCAGAAGTGTTAAGCAAATGCTTCTTGATGTTAAAAGTTTGTTCTCCAAATAAAATAGAGACAGGCAGCAGCACCAAGAATTCCAGGGCAGTTTATTTGACAGAAATGTTGCTTCTGAGTACAACTGATGTGATAAAACCAACAAGGAAGACAGCAATTTTATCAGGCTTTTACTCAGTATTGCTACTTTCCCGTGACTTTGTACTAGCAGCCTGTCATCAGTTTATATAATTAAGAACTGGAAAGGATTTTGGGGCTCAATTACACCTACAAAAGAATAATCCACCCTTGAACAAAATATTTGGCAAACATTGTATTATTAAGTTCAAGCAAAAACATTCTAATTTAAAAGTTTAAATATTTTAGGGTAGATTTTCTTTTGTTCTTTCTCTTTTAATTGGTGTGAAAATATTCTTTCCTCAAACTTTGTTTTTTTTTTTTTTTTTTAGTCATTGGAGCATGCCCAAGGATCATCATTAAATACTAAAAGGTGAGAGGAAGCCATCTGGTCACCTCTGAGGGACTTCCAGATCTTGATGGCACTCCATCTGCATCCGTAACAATTTACTCATTACATCAAGGGCATGGAGAAATTCGAAAGTGGACCTGTATAGGAGAAACTCAGGTCTGAGTGGCGTGATGCCAGGCATACCATGCTCAGACCGCCTTCTCTCAGCTGAGCACACCTAGACTGAGTTAAACATGGTAAACATATTGCTACAGCAAGTAATACATTCACCTAGTAATGCATTCTTTTTTTTCTTTTCCTTTTGAAAAGAGATTCTCTACAAGATGACATCACTTGCTATGCAAAACAGACATGAAGAACGTGTTTGCTCCTTTCACACATGGAGCGTCCTATATCAACATCACACAGGGTTGTACAAGGATTTTTCTTGGATGTTGAAATGGAAAAGCACTCATGGCTTTCCTGAATTTTATGACCACTGTAAACTCAATTTCCAAATAGCTGTTCTCTATGTTAAGACAATTACACATCAAGTGTGGCTACTAGACTTCTGCTGTGCATGTCCACTTCTTCCGTATGTCACGCCACTGCTGCCCGCTCCTGCACTTCAGCTCAGAGTCTCCTTGCATTGCTCTGTTGAAAGGCACCTGAAGTTCACGTCTTTACCCAAGGTTGGTAGCCTGCCTCAGCCCAGCGCATAATGGTAATAACAAGAACAGCTCTTCCAATTTTGTGTATGCAAGTCTGCCTAAATCTATAATTTTCTAACCACCCTTCTTTCTGCTTTACTCCAAAATCTGCTGTGAATTAATTCAGTAATCTTTACTTTGCAAATTAGTGCTATAGATGAAAAGAGTCTAGCAACTTGCCTAATAGTTCATAACCAGTAAATGGTAAACCATGAATCCAAACCCATATCTATGCAATTGCAAATGCTGAGCTCATTTGGTTACATCATTGAAAAGATAATGAAGCCTGGGCAGATCGTTACAATTTTAAAATTTACTTAAGCTGTTCAAAGGCATACCATTAAGATAATTAACAAGAGATTTCCTGGAAGTCAATACCTTGAACAATTCATTTTCAGATTTAATGTGTAAATATGTCCTGTTAATAATTAAAGGGGAAAATGAGCAATTATTTCTATCAATCTCTCTTAAGTGACTAAGAATTTTTGCATGTGTTCCAATCACTCTGATTCTTGTGTGTTTTCAATCATAAATATCACTCACATTTATAAGTTGCCGATACTGAAATCCTCCAAGAGTAAAAAGACGTATGTCAGATCAAGGTATTGATTTTTAACAACACTGATTCTTTTTATCATGATAAGTAAGTCTTATCCAATGTTACCTTAAACTTGAAAAGAACCACTTGGCCCTTTGTTCTGAAGAGTCATCATGGAAAGTTGAACTTGACAGAGTTCCAAGAGAAACCAACATCCCAGAGTTGAGGGCAGCTCATATAGTCACCTAGAGTGCACCCTCAGGTGAGAGCCCCTGACTCCTCACAGGTGCCCCTTCTCTATCTCATCCTCAGCATCCCTACCTACCTCCTTCTACCAGATGAGGCCTTAGAGTGAACAAACACTTGGGTGTGTGACTTTGAAAACTGCTGTCGGCCGGGCGCGGTGGCTCAAGCCTGTAATCCCAGCACTTAGGGACACTTAGGTGAGGCCCGAGACGGGCCGGATACGAGGGTCCCAGGAGAATTGAGGACCAGATGCTCGGCTAACCCGTGAAACCGTGCTCTGACTAAAAAAGTACAAAAAAAAAAAAAACCTAGCCCGGGCAAGGGTGCCAGGGCCCTGTAGTCCCAGCCGTCTCGGGAAGCTGAGCAAGGAGAATGGTGTGGAACCCGGGAGGCAGACTTGCCAGTGACTGCGAAGATCCGCCACGCCGACTCCAGCCTGGCCGACAGAGCGAGACTCTCCAAAAAAAAAAAAAAAAAAAGAAAAATTGCTGTCAGTGTCAAGCCTGTTTATATATATATATAAATCAGTTTATGCAGAAATTACATTTTTAAAATAATGTCAGTGTTGTAGAACACAAATAACAGGCATACTCCCTTTGCAAATCATTTTACTTCAATGAATCTAAGGAAAAAAAGCTATTATATCATGGTAGCTGTGGACCAAACAGGCTGGAGAAAATGTAGTGAAATGTGGACCTCATGTATTTTCTTCCTTCCCATTGTCAGTGCATTTTTCAAAGCCTGTATATCTACATAATATACATTGGTATATATCTATCACTAAGGCAATCAGCATAGCTTGATTACATTAGTCAACAGACTTTGTGTTTTATAGTACTAAAGAAAAATAATGGTATAGATTAAAAGTGAAATAATAGCAATGTTTACACATAATGGAATATATAAAAGCATATTTCTCAGAGTATATTTGTGAAATCAATCAATTCTCATTTTTATAAGCAATAATTAAACTAGGGGAACTGAGGTGATTATAACTCTATAGAGAATTCATGACAGTCAAGGAATCTAAATTTTGAAATCACAGCTTCCCTAAGATGCAGATGATGGTGGCATGCTCTAGAACTTGACTTCCCTGTCTGTGCCTCTCCACACAGGCGAGGACTACTGCTGAGCTAGAGGGATGCACCCATGCAGGCTCCATGCACTTCTCTAGAGCACCTTCCGGGGCTTCCCTTCATTTCATTCCCAACCATGTCACCTAGCTTATTTAACTCACTGGCACACAGCTGTTCACAGGATTCCATTATAATACTTTTGATTTCAATAAGGTCAATAATAATGTCTCAGCCGGGCATGGTGGCTAACACCTGTAATCCCAGCACTTTAGGAGGCTGAGGCGGGTGGATCACATGAGGTCAAGAGTTCGAGATCAGCTTGGCCAACATGATGAAACCCTGTCTCTACTAAAAATGCAAAAATTAGATAGGCATGGTGGCGTGTCCCTGTAATCCCAGCAACTCGGGGGGCTGAGGTGGGAGAATTGCTTGAACCTGGGAGGTGGAGGCTGTCTCATGTAATAATAATAATAATAATGTCTCCTCTTTCATTCTTGATTTTTGTAATTTGAGTTTTCTTTCATTCTTTTTCTTGGTCAGATTAGGTAAATGTTTATCCATGTCATTGGTCTATTCAAATAACTAACTTTTAGTTTCATTGACTTCGCCTATTTTCTCTTCTCTGTTTCATTTGTTTCTGCCATCTTTCAGCTTTCTTATTTTTGCTTGCTTTGGGTTTCCTTTGTCTTTTTGTTTAGTTTGGTAAAGTGGAAGTTTAATTTATTTATATGATTTAAAAAAAATACTACAGGCACTCACAGCTACAAATTTTCCTCTCACAGTCCTTCAGTTATCTGCCATGAATTTTGTGTGAACATTATGAGTATTGTGTTTCTGTTTTATTCTTTTCAAAGTATTTTATAATTTTCCTTTTGTTGGGGACAGGTCCTAAGAAATATGAATTTCTTTAGAATTCATTAAAGAGAAAATATATTTGTCATCCGATGCTGTGAAAAATCTGCTTATCAGTTTATTTGTCATCTCAAGTTTTAAAACATAAAATTCAAATATATGGGAAATTTAAAGAATTATTATCAAGATCTTTATAGTAATCAAACATTGTGTTTTTCTTTCTCAGTTTCTTGCAGAGCTCTTGGTATAATAGCGAATGCATATTTATTATGTTCACACTACATGTGCATGTAATTATGGCTGCATTACCATGAAAAGTGTTCCTTTACATGCAGGAGAGTTCTAACACTTCTAGAGACTCTGAAGGGAACTTCTTGGGATAGAATCGGAAAGTTCGCTTTCTTACAGGAAAGGTTAGTATACACATTCTGTTCTGGTGGAATGGCAGCACCTATGGCCCCTTTGTTTCTGATGAATTACAGCTGTATACACCAGGAATATGCCTGGTGGCCCTATTTCATATCCGTTCTTAAAATATGGTAATCACCTTCATGATATACATAAATTTATTGTCTATGTTGTAATAAGACACAACATAGAATGACAGGCCAGTCACGGTGGCTCACACCTGTAGTCCCAGCACTTTGGGAGGCCAAGGTGGGTGGATAACCTGAGGTCAGGAGTTTGAGACGAACCGGAACAACTTGGCAAAATCCCATCTTCTACTAAAAATACAAAAAAAAAAATTAGCTGGGAGTTGGGGAGCATACCTGTAATCCCAGCTACTCAGGGTGCTGAGACAGGAGAATCGCTTGAATCTGGGAGGTGGAGGTTACAGTGAGCCGAGATCCCGCCACTGCACTCCAGCCTGGGTGAAAGAGCGAGACTTCATCTCAAAGGAAAAAAAAAAAGACACAACATGGCATGACTAAAATCTCAGCTTTCATCTCTAGGAAGACCGCACCAGCTTTTTGACAAAGTGTTAAGTTTTCATGGTGACAAAGTCTACAGAGTCTGTCAACACTGAAGGATGACTTTCTGAGAAGGTCACAGCCTCAAATGCCTTAACAAAAAGATAAGGGATATTGATAGCATTAAATTTATAAATCAGAAGAAATGTCTCAAATCAATAACCCAACCTTCCACCTGACAAAACTGGAAAAAAGAAAAGCAAACTAAATGCCAAACAGCAGATGGAAGGAAATAATAAAGATTATAGCAGAAGTAAATAAAATAGAGAAAAAAAAGCAATCAAGAAAAATCAATGAAACTTGAATTTGATTCTTTTGGAAAAGATGAACTCGTGTCATGGACCTACCAGTTTTCTGTTAGTTCTTTTTCTCCAAGACTTCCCATGGTTTTGACAATGTCCTTAGCAATTAACAAGAAAATATAGGTACTAAAAATAAGTTAAAAAACAACACCTTAAATAACAGCAGACACATCCATTAATAATAGGATTTCTGGCCGGGCGCGGTGGCTCAAGCCTGGAATCCCAGCACTTTGGGAGGCCGAGATGGGCGGATCATTAGGTCAGGAGATCGAGACCATCCTGGCTAACATGGTGAAACCCCGTCTCTACTAAAATACAAAAAATTAGCCGGGCGAGGTGGTGGCGCCTGTAGTCCCACCTACTCGGGAGGCTGAGGCAGGAGAATGGCGTGAACCCGGGAGGCGGAGCTTGCAGTGAGATGAGATCCGGCCACTGCACTCCAGCCTGGGCGACAGAGCAGGACTCCATCTCAAAAATAAATACATAAATAAATAAATAAATAAATAAATATAATAGGAGTTCCTACTTAAATACATAAATAAATAAATAAATAAATAAATATAATAGGATTTCCTACTTAATTGAAAGAGGTTAATATTCTTGACATTTATATTAGTTCTTTCTTGCATTGCTATAAATAGCTGTCTGAGACTGCATAATTGATAAAGAAAAGAGGTTTAATTGGCTCACTGTTCTGCAGGCTGTACAGGAAGCATGGGTGGGGAGGCCTCAGGAAACTTACAATCATGACAGAAGGCAAAGGGAAAGAAGGGCACAATCTACTGGCTGGAGCAGGAGATAGAGAATGAAGCAGGACATGCTATACACTTTTACAATAACAAGGTCTTGTTGGAACTCATGCACTATCTTGAGAACAGCAAAGAAAAAATATGCCCCATCATCCAATCACCTCCCAGCAGATCCCTCCTCCAACACTGGGAATTACCATTTGATATGTTATTTGGGCAGGGACACAAATACAAATTATATCAACATTAAAAAATCAGTGTCCTTTTCACACTCTTTTGCAAATAATGAGTCCAATCAGGCAGAACTGTAGCAGGAGCAGTCCTTATGCACTGTCTTTTCTCTGGCAGAATCTCTCCTGAGCAGGGCATGCTCTTGTCATAGACATCATCTTTACTCTATGTGTAGGTGCTGGATAAATAATGTCATCCTGGTCTTTTCCTTTGTCTTTCCGAGTATGGGAATTTCTACTCCGCAAGTGAGCTGGGCAGGGGAAATCAGAACCCAGTAATCTCAATCTGCCATGCAGAGTGTAGAATTTGTGCTGGTAGGAGAAAGGTGCCCCAGATCTTTTGGAAGTGAGTATCTGGAATAAAACTTCTGCAACACAGATCTGGAAGAGATGTGAAATCATAATGGCCTGCCTATTCTAGGGTAAAACCTCATCCTGAAGAACCATTCCCACACCTTCCTGAATAACAGCTCTGCTATAGTTTGGCTCTGTGTCCCCACCCAAATCTCATGTCAAATTGTAATTCCCAGTGTTGGAGGAGGGGCCTTGTAGGAGGTGATTGAATCATGGGGTATACTTCCCCTTGCGATTCTTGTGATACAAGTCTTTCAAGATCTGCTTGCTTAAAAGTGTAGCACTTCCCTGCCCTCTCTGGCCAGCCAGGTGAAGAAGTGCTTGCTTCCCCTTTGCCTTCCACCATGATTGTAAGTTTTTGAGGTCTCCCTAGAAGCAGAAGCCTGTACGGTCCACAGAACCATGAGCCAATTAAACCTCCTTTCTTTATAAATTACCCAGTCTCAGGCAGTTCTTTATAGCAGTGTGAGAAAAAACTAATACAGAAAATTGGTACCAGAGAAGAGTGGCATTGCTATAAAGATACCTGAAAATGTGGCGGCAACTTTGGGACTGGGTAACATGCAGAGGTTGGAACAGTTTGGAGAGCTCAGAAGAAGACAGGAAGATGAGGGAAAGTTTGAAACTTCCTAGAGATTTGTTAAATGGTTGTGATCAAAATGCTGATAGTGATGTGGACAATGAAGTGCACACTGAGGTGGTCTCGGAAGGTGATGAGAAACTTATTGGGAATTGGAGTAAAGGTCACACATGCTATGCTTTAGCAAAGAGACTGGTGACATTTTGCTCCTGCTCCAGTGATCTGTTGAACTTTGAACTTGAGAGAGATGATTTGCTGTATCTCACAGGAGAAATTTCTGAGCAGCAAAACATTCAGGTTATGGCCAGGCTGCTTCTAAAAGCCCATACTTATTTGCATAAACAAAGAAATGACCTGAAACTGGAA